>NW_009730332.1:0-1119 GCF_000703405.1 Apaloderma vittatum
ACCTGACAGCTCGAGATGCCACTAAATTACTACTGGCCTGCCTGAGTTTCGATTGGCTTAGCTCTACTTCTCACTCTCATTTGTAGGGACAAACCCGATGGACCTGGCACCTGGACCAAACGCTCTTCATAGGTCTGTCTGCCCCAGGGTTTCTTCTCAGGTCAGCGTTTGCCTCCAACCTTTGTTTGCAACCCTGTGCCAAAGGTGCATTCAGAGTCTCTTTCCTCCAGGTGGAAACTGGAAATCCTCTCACGGTGTGGGTCATGGCAGGTCCTGCTTCAGGAATGGTGAGGTACAATCCTGACAGATCTTTATAAACCTCACTGATATCATATATGTATTTATTAATTACTGGTGCTTAAAAGGGTTACCTTCTCATAACTTCGGCATGTTTATGCGGTGACCCTTGCTGCACTCACGGGTATGGAACAGAGATAACTGGGGCTAAAAGCAAACACCAAAAAAGCAGTTTTATTTTTCCCATATGGTTTCCCCCCTGAAAAAAGCTCTCAAAACAACACAACCCAAAGAAATAACCAACCTCCTCCCCCCAAAAGAACCCCAAACCATTTCCCCTAAGAATTAAAAAAGCTCCTTTTGACTTGTTTAACTATTTGTGATCTGGGTTTTTTCCCCAAGTTACTGGCATCCTGTTTTGTGCCGATATTTCCACGGTTCTCTCAAATTACTCGAGGAGGCAATAGAGGAAGTTCCTTGACAGGAAAAAGCCGCAATATTTATAGAAAGACGGAAGGACTCAGTTCATGTTTGTGACATGTAGGGAAGGATTTCAAACAGCATCATTTGAATGCAGAGACCTGAAATAACTGAATTCTTGAAGGACTGATACAATGAGATGCCATCTGAAGAGGAAAAAAATGTTTGTTTGCACCAGTCTTGTTAGTATAGTAGTGTTGTTTCTGTACCATGCAGACACGTATTTGGTTTTCTAGGACAGAATGTACAACGGGGTAATTGCCTTAATTATCACAACCTCCTTACAGAAGCAGTTTGTCAGTCAGGCTGATTCGTTGCGCTCTCAGCTCTGAAACCTGCAAAATCAAAATAACTTTTTCTAACAGAGCAAGCTGGAACCCCGACTGCTGCTTCTTGTGCTTT
>NW_009730333.1:0-2267 GCF_000703405.1 Apaloderma vittatum
GACTCAGCTCAAATAGTGGATGCTTCCAGGGCATAGAAGTGACTTCACACTGAGTCCCTCTCAGTGCCAAACTGTGCCACTGTTTGAAGTGGCACGATCAGGAAGAAGATGCAACACTCCTCAGCTGAATGCCGAAGGAATTTTCTGGATGAGGTCATGCCCTATCCTTCTCTTTCTCTCCCTCATCTTCTCACCCCAATGGTGCCTTCTTTGGTCTGTGTGTGTTGTGCTGCTTGTTTTGACCCCATCCTGCCTATCACTGCTATCACGGACTCATTTGGGCCTGCTTTAGATCATCTCCTCCCTGTGCATTGTGTGGCTACACTACAGATGATACAAGGATCCCTTGGGCTTTGTCCTGCCCTAGAAATCAGTCTGGGTCACCCTTTAGGCTCTTCTGTCCAGGCAGGAAGTAGCTCAGCTCCTGGCCTTGACATTATCCTGCCTAACACTGCTCCCAGGTAAATTCTGCCGAGCTGTTTTGCCTCCTTCATTTCTGCAGCAGACTGAGTTGTGTGGGACACGTATCTGGGGTCTTGTCCTTCTCTGGAATGCCCTTGCTCTGTCCTGTTCCCTCACGTCAACAGTATATTCTAAAATTGACTGTGTTCCTGTGTGTGTTCTAGCCTTGAGTGCAGTTGTGTGTTGCTGGGTTTGTGTGAATGAACATGGGTGCAAACATTTGTGTGTGGTTGTCCAGGAGTGTGCATCCATGTGTGTGTGTCCTTTTCTATCCCTACGCAGAAATCAATGGTTCTGCACATGTCAGGACACTCTCCCCTGCTCTTCCACAGTCCAAGAGAAGGACCCTACACTAGGCCTGTCAGTAAGTTTGCTGATGACACAAAACGGTGAGGAGTGGCTGACAAACCAGCAGGTTGTACTGCCTGTGTGAGACCTGGACAGGCTGGAGAGAAATTCAATGAAATACATCAAACATAAGCGTAGAGTGTTACATCTGGAAAAAGAACAACCCCATGGACAAGTATAGGTTGGGGACTGACCTGTTGGAGAGAAGTATAGAGAAAAGGGTCCTGAGGGTTCTGCTGGACAGCAGGATGATCATGAGCCAGCAATGTGCCCTCGTGGCCAGGAAGGTCAATGGCATCCCTGGGTTTATTAGAAGGGAGTTGGCTAGTATGTCAGGAGACGTTCTCCTCCCCCTCTATTCTCCCCCGCTGAGGCTGCACTTGGAATATTGTGTCCAGTTCTGGGCCCCATAGGTCCAGAAGGACGGGAAACTGCTCGAATGAGTTCAGCACAGAGCCACAAAGATGATGAAGGGAGTGGAACATCTTCCTTATGGGGAAAGGCTGTATTAGCTGGTACAGCGCTGGATTTTGAATTTAGTGTGAGAAGAATGTTGCTAACACACTGATGGTTTAGCTGTTGCTGATTAGCCCTTATCTGAAAGTCAAGATTTTTCAGTTTCTCATACTCTGCCACGAATCAGGTGCACAAGGAGCTGGAAGTGAACATATGCATGACAGCTGACGCAAACTAACCAAAGGGATATTCCCGATGATGGAAAGCCATGTTTGGTGTAGAAATTGGGCATTCAAGCAGTGGATGAAAATCTCTTCTCAGGCATTGGTCAGCAGTTCCATTGTGCATCATGTGCATCACATGATGATCTCAGAGGTCTTTTCCAGCATCACCAGTCCTCTGATTCTGTGATTCTGTGTCTTTCCTTGGAATTTATTTCTCCTTTCATTTTTTCTGTTCCCTTTTCTTACAATTTTTCTATTCTCTGTTATTATCAAATCTATTATTATAATTCATTTTATGCCTAAGTGTTTTGCTGTTTTTCAGTTCCTTTCCACATACTACATAGAGCAGGGAGGAGTTACTGAGCAGCTGCGTGGAGCTAAGTTGCTGGCTGGTGATAAATCAAAAAAAAAATGTACAAGTGCATTGGCCATGGGCTTGGAAACAGGTCAAGGCTATGTCCCACTGCACAAATCACCAAATTTTAATTGGAAGTAGATCCATTTGGACATGGCCTGCATAAGGTGCGTGAAGAGGAAAGGAGGAAGGGGACTGCTTGGTATGCTGTGGCAATCCCAAAGTTGTTGCCTTGAATTAAGGAAAGCTTCCTAACTGGTGTGAAACGGACCTTGCTGTGGTCAACAATCATCAGCAGGTCAGCATGAGCTTTGTCGAGGCAGGAGAAGGAGGGTTCAGGAGGCAGGAGGTACATCTCAAGACTTCTTCCCTGGACAGATCTGCAGCAGGCTGGTGTTATCAATATTCAGAACTTCTTGGGC
>NW_009730334.1:0-209 GCF_000703405.1 Apaloderma vittatum
CGAGCTCCTGGAATCATTTAGGTCGGAAAAGACCTTTGAGATCATCCAAGTCCAAAATTTCGCTTTTGGACTCCTCCTGCAGGCCCCGACGTAAAACTCTGCAAAAAGTTGGGGCTGGTTTGAACCCCAGGGTCGGGGGCTTTGGCTCCAGCCACAGGGGAAGCGGGACGGTGAGCAGCCGGGGGCTGGGCTTTCCCCCGCCCGGGGCC
>NW_009730334.1:363-633 GCF_000703405.1 Apaloderma vittatum
CGGAGCAGCCGTGGGCTCGTGTGGGCTCCCTGCTGGGGCTGTGCCCCCCAGAAAGGTTCAGTTCACCATTTCATCCCTGTTTGGGACACACAAAAAAGTAAGCAAAACCTAGATTTTTTGTTTGGTTCATTCCGCAGCACTATTTGCAATGTTTATTATTAGCGATAACTAAACGGGACAGAGGCGCCGGGGAGGTGTGCTTTGCTGTCCCCAAGCGCCACTGAGGTGGCCGGACTCTGCCTGCGGAGCTCACCGGCAGGGCCCGGCGGC
>NW_009730334.1:653-2975 GCF_000703405.1 Apaloderma vittatum
TCCCTGTGCTGATTCTGCCAGGGCCCCCAGCCCCCGGTGGCACGCTGACCTCGGCAAGGGGAGACTATTCCGCTGACGTCCTGATCTGTTGCTAGTCAGTAGGAGGCATTATAAGGAAATGAGGCTTCTGGACTTATCTGATATAGGTCATAATTCTTTATCTAAATTTCTGAGGTGCTTTGAGATCTACAGACACAAAGGTCTCTCGAGGAGCTGATGTTTGTTATTGCAACACAAGAGCACGACGGGTTCCTCTACCCTGGGAAAGTTGGGCTGGTTTGCCTTTGCTTCCCACCCGCTCCCTCCCAGTCCCTTCTTGTGCTGGGTGGGGAAGAAACTTCAGCCGTGGCTGAGGTTTTTTGCTTTTCATTTTGCCTCCAGACTAATCACCGGAGCTTCATCTAGGCAAATATTATTAAGCAGGCCAGTTCCTCTATCATCAAGAGTGTAAATCTGGAAAAACCTGAAAAAAAATCCTGCTTGGTAAATAAATAAAATGAAAGCTTTGCCCTGGAAAGGAGCGAGCAGACTTTCTGGTTGCTGAGGATCTTTGCGTTGTAGGCTGACGTTACCCTGATGTCCTGAGCCTGCGGGCAGGGTTAGTGCCTCAGCCCTCGCTGGCAGCTTCCCGCAGCGCAGGGCTGCGCTCTGGCAACGGGCCTGAATTTCAGGTTGATTCAGCAGCGCAGTGAATGGCATAGCTCGGAGTTATTCTGTCTCCTGTAGCTCCATATCCTGCCCAGCGCTCCCTTCCAGCGCGGAGGGTTTCCCAGGGTGCGGCTGAATGGGTCGATGTTCTCCTCAGCTGGCTGCGAGGGAGCTGGGCGCTGCCCTGGCAGGACACGGCTCCTTCTCACTGCGGAGAAACGTGCTGGGTGCGTGTCGCAAACCGGTCTGGGACCAGCGCGAAAGGTTTTGCTTGTATACCCAGGAACAGAATTAAGACTCAAAACGGAGTCACGTGCCCAAGAGCTTTATTAGTCTGACAACCAGTGTGTGAGTGTAAAAGAGGGAGAGAAAGGGAGAGAGAGAGAAGAAGAAGGAAAGCAAAAGGAGAAGTTACCACCACGAAACTGAGAGATTCCAACAGTTCAATCCGTCCTCGGAGCAGTGAGGGTGGGGGAGCAGCAGTCGAGCCAGAGGAAGAAGCAGAGCAGACCCAGGAAAAGACGAACAAGCAGAGCAGAGGAAAAAAGCACAAAGTACTCCTTTCTTCCACCTTTCTTATGCCATCTTGTTACGCATTTATGTTTCTTCTGAGCATCTTCTTGCCTATTCCGAGAGCTGGTTTGCCTAACTCCACCTCCCACCAGCGGCCATCACCGGGGGGGGTCTCGAGAAGCAGACCCCGGCTCTGGGCGCACACGTGGAGGCTGAGTTGAGTTTCTCGGAATTCGCTTTAGGTTCGGTTTCTTCGAGTGTGCTTCATGCTCGGGTCTGTACAGCAACAGGAAACCTCTAGTCTAGCAGTTGCTCCGTCGTGATGGCTGTGATGCCTTCAGTGGTTTCATTTCAGCGATGTCGAGGCGAAAGACCAACACTTACAGTGCTGAGAGCTGCCCTGGGTCCAGGCAGCCCTGGCTCCACTCAGATGATACCGTTTGGGCTCGAGGCTGCTCTGGGCCTCCCGCTGGGTGAGGCAGCTTCTGTGAGAACCCAGCTGAGCACGTGAGGTGGTGTCGGTGCTCGTCAGCTTCAGAGAGTCTGTGGGAGCTCTCCCCATCTGTGTTTTGCGGGGAGAAGGTGCTCCCAAGATGCCACCTGAGCTCTGCTTTCTGGTCCAGGGGGCACCTGCCTGTGTCAGAGGTGATTTGGATGTGGATCATGGCGAAACGGCAGATCCTTCTGGCACACCCAGGGCTGCAGGGAGCTGGTGGGATGGCGCTTCTTCCCCACTAACCACCCTTAGCCCATGGGCAGACGTGCTTCTGAAGAAGTCCCTGCTCGGTGTCAGCTTCTCGGGAGCTCTCGGCAGCCCCTCAAAGGGGCGCCCCCCGCCTGGCCCCTGGGGGCTGGCCACGAGCTCTGGGGAGCCAATGGCATCCACCGGGCGCAAGGATGGTGAGGCTGATATTGGAGAAGTCAGCGGGCACAGAAGTCACCATGGTGGCTTCCCGACAGACTGGCGGCCTCTCGCAGTGTGGGGGGTCTTCGCCCTCGCTGCTCCCCTGTGAGCCGAGACCTGGGGCAGGTAAGGCAGAGCAGAAAGTGCCTTGCCCACAGGTCTGTGGTGGCCCTGGGCTCTGCCTCCTCCCAGCACAGGGCCTGCCCTCGCTGCCCAGAAAGCTGGTGGCTGCAGCAGGGGGGAGGGGATGGGCTGTC
>NW_009730334.1:3150-4608 GCF_000703405.1 Apaloderma vittatum
ACTCCAGCTCCTTAGCAGGGCTCCTCTTTTAGTTCCTGCATTGTCAGCTCTGCTGTTGGGCCAGGGACCTTCTTACCAGGTTCAGCTCAGCTCAGCCCGGCACTTCCGAGGAGCAGAACCCCTCTTAACATGTTGTTTCTACCCTGCAGCTATTCCCAGAGATGCTCCTGGCTTTGCTTTGGGACCCTGCCTATTGAAGCTACCCATGGTTTTGGGGCTGTTCCTCAGCTCCCCAAGCAGGATGTGCTACAGGTCTGCTAGGAGAACATATGCGTGGTTGCACCAGTCTTGCTGGGTTCCTCCCAGGTAGATACGGGTGCATGAAACCAAAAATAGTTGGCGAAACAAACGGATGGGTGATATCGAATGCTTTCTGTTTATTGTCATGCTGGAGACCTGGCTACACCAGAGCACTTGCTGGTAGGAGCTGCAGGATGCCATGATGGGCCACAAGGAGGATTTTTCCCATACGGTGGTGGCCTCTTTCCGCAGTGACACCAAGTGACAGGCTGAGCGAGGCACTTGCATAGCATTGCCTGCTGCCTTCTGACCCTGTGTCCAGCTCCTGGCGCAGAACCTGCGCAACCGTGGCAGCATGGGCAGCCCTGGCGTGGGACGGCTCTCCCAGACCCTGTTGACTTTTTGAGGCGAAGGGTGACTCCAGCAGCCACGGCCTCCCTCTCCTGCCCCATATCCCTCTTCTGTCATAGCCACGCGCTTGATTTGTGGGGCAGCAGGCAGCGACGTGCTGGCCCAGGCAAAGCTCCGCGCCCTGTCCTGGCGCTCACAGCCCCTCGTGCGACAGAGCTGGGAGCCAGTGTGTGCCCATCCGGCAGGTGGATACCTGGGGAGCAGTTCTGAGGCTCCGGGGTGACCTCATAGCACCTGCCAGCCCATGGAAGGGGCTGCAGGGGAGCTGCAGAAGGGCTTTTTACAGGGGGCTGGAGTTACAGGACAAGGGACAATGGCCTGAAACTGCAGGGGGGCAGATTTAGATTAGATATAAGGAAGAAATTCTTCCCCATGAGAGCGGTGAGGCACTGGCACAGGTTGGCCAAGGAGCTGTGGGTGCCCCATCCCTGGAGGTGTCCAAGGCCAGGCTGGACAAGGCTTGGAGCAACCTGGGCTGATGGGAGACGTCCCTACCCATGGCAGCAGGTTTGGATCTTGGTCATCCTGAAGGTCCCTTCCAACTTGAGAAGATCTATGAAGATTATTTAAATGTGAATTAGGTGTTTTGAGGTTCCTTTTCTGCAGAAGCAGCCTCTTGCACACCTGCTCGTTTGAAAGCCACGTAGGGAAAAAAACTGGAGGAAAGTCTTGTGCAGAGAGCAGGGTGAGCTGCGGCAGCGAGGGACTGAGCATGAGGCAGGGTCTGCCAGGGACTGGGCAGGGGAGCAGGGCCAGGTGTGGCGGGCGCGCTGCCTGGGCAGGTGTGGGGAGGGCGCGGGCTGCGCC
>NW_009730335.1:0-22295 GCF_000703405.1 Apaloderma vittatum
AGAGATGCTCGCCTCTCGGCTGGCCAAGGGCTGCGAGGGGATCCCGGTTCAGTAGTTTGGTTTTAATGGCACTGAGCAGAATACCGTGAGCGAGTTCCCGAAGCGAAGGTGTGAAGTGCTGCGCACGCCGCAGTGCGAACCCGGCCGGGGGGGGCCCTGCCTCGCGTCTGGGTCTGGGCGCAGCTCCGTGAGCTCCTCGCTTCGTGCTCCTGCATTAGCTGAGCCGCGGAGAAACCCGTGAAAGACAGAGAGCGGCGCTGGAGGAGGCCGGGGAGCTGCTCTGACTACCCTGATAAGTTCAATTCAGGGTCCTTTTAGAATCAGAAGTCATACTTTGCTTGTGAGCTTTTTAATTATAATTAAAAATACCATCTTTAGAGATTCATTTTTATAGCCCTTCCCTTTTATTGCAGAAAAAAAATGGTCTTAATTAGAATAAGGTGCAATTAGTTTTGTCTCTTGTTCGTACTGTGGCTGTGTGGCCCTTTTTCTTCTTCTGTTCCTTGTTCACACTTTGTAGCACGCACCTCTAGTTGCATTCAGGTGCTGGGCTGCATATTCTGCGCTCTTAGAAATTGGTGTCTTGTATAGCAGTCGGCATCTTGGGTGGCAGTCAGCGTCTTGTATAGCCATGGTCATGGTATTCTGCAGGTACCCTGTGGTCTTTAATCACCCTGCCAATATCCTGTACAGTTTTAGGTGTTTGACTCTGAATTTACATCTAAGTGATGATAGGAAATAGTTAGTTTGCCCAGTGTTAGCAAAAAAATCCAGGAGTGGCAGATCCCCCAAATCTTCATGTCGTGCTTCTTGGAAAAATCCGTCCTCTTACAGCTGAATCAGCTCGTGGGCTTCTGTTCTGCACCTTCCAGCTCAGTTTCATGCTGGAAGAGTGGTGAAAGGTTAGAATGTTAAAAAAAAAACACAAAAAAAACAACCAGTAATGTATCTCAGATGAATAATGATTAAAGTGAGGGGTTTTTCATGCTTTTGAAGACTCTAGAAAGAAAAGATATTAAAAGTTATTTCCTCCCACATCTAATCCAAGTAATTTTTTACAGTAATTCATAGCAATTTGTGCAGTAATTCTTACAGTAATTCATAGCTTCTCAGTTTTCTAGCATGTTTCTTTACTGTGGCAACGAAGAGCCAGGGTCCTTGCCGAGTGCTAAATTGGGCTTTCAGGTACATGATACATCAGCATGTACGTTGGTGTTATATAAATGGAAAACAGGTGACCCGGAGCCACATAAGGGATCCTAAATGATGGATTCCCCCCATCTGCTTTATGTCTCTCCTAACTACCTTCCAACACAGTGAATTACTTCCTTTGTTTAGTATTCTTTTTATATTTATATTACATATTTTGCGTGGAAAAAGATTTTTTCATAGAACGCTATGAGTGATCAGAACTGTAAAATTGTAAGCTGGGAATGTTGTATTCCTAGGTCTTGGAGAAATACGTGATGATAAAATAATTCTAAGCTTGATTGCTTTGCTTCCTTTCTTCACAGGGTTATAGTAAACATAATTCATAGTGTCAAAGGATACCATTCAAAGACAATACGTTTTCTGAATGTGGCTTTTGACGGTTCTGGAGATTCTCTACTTGCAGGAGACCATCAAGGGAATATATATCTTTTTGACTTGAATGGAAACAGGTAGGAATATTTCCATCAAGACGTTTTAGTTGTCTCAGTATCTGTAACATTCGGTGGTATGGTACTTGCCTGCCAGCATGCCACAGGTCTGGTTTTAACCCTCACTTTTCTGTGAATGTGGAAAAAAGGCAGTAGTTTGCTCAGAGCTGAAGATACAAGCCAATGTCTTACGTAAACTCCCGAAATATTATTTTATTAGTTTAGCTCCTCCAAAAGATCAGAATTTTGTAACTCTAAACTGAATAGACAGCACTTTCATAGAACTTAAATGCTGCCACAAAAAGTTATGCTTTGGACAGTACTGATCAATTAATAACACAAGCCATGAGTTACAATAAACTAGACCTAGTATTGTAATCTGCAGAAATACATTAACCAGTCTTTTCAGTTTTACACCACTAAGTTTTAAAATATTATCACGGAATTTTAGATTTATTATAATTAGATATGACTTATTTGCTCCCTTCTTTTGAGCTAATTTATTTTTTCTTTGTGAAATATATTGAAACTGATTATTACCTCACATGACACTATAAATCGAAGTTTCCTAACACAATGAGAGTGTCTGTTTTTAAACAGGTTCAACCTTGTTCAGCGAACAATGCAGGCTTGCACTGCTTTGGCATTTAATCTTCGTCGAAAGACAGAATTCCTGGTGGCTTTGGCAGATTATTCCGTTAAGTGCTTTGATACAGGTAAGGAGAAATTTAAAGACCTTTTTATCTGGCTTGCTATGAAAACCTGTATAATTTTAGCTTTGATTTCATTTTTCTTTAAGTTTAGTCATTTTGGTTTTTATTTTTCATGGAAATCTTGCTTTGTGTTTCATGCTACCCCTCCAAAAAAGTTTGGTCCCATGTGGGTTGTAGTCCTGTGGGTAAACAAAACTTTTGCATATTCAAAGTTTCTTGTTCACAGAGTCACAGAGACATCTTTAACTGAAGCCTAGCACAGGATTGCATTTATGTATGTTACATTTTTTTGAAGCAATTCTGTGTATGTTTGCTTAGAATTAGATGTTCTGTATAAAGTCAAACCCAAGATCAGTTGACAGTATATTTGCAACTGAACCAGTTATTAACTATATTTGCAGTAAAATATTTGAATGTAGTGACAATACAGACGAAAGAACTGTCAATATTTTGAGTATGCAAGTAAGTCTGTATCCTTGTTCAAAAGTGTTATTTAATATTAACTTCATGGTTCAGTTGTGTGTCACTGTCTTCTCTAGAAATTAAATGGTGAAAGGCGTTGACAATTAATTCTTCATAAACTAATCTTAGCCTATCAGGAAGTGCAGTCTCATATCATCTGGATTTAAGTCTTCAAAAAGCCATAGGAATCAGTCATCTGCAGTTTGAAGGTTTGTGTCTGATATCAGTGAGGATTTTAACATAACACACTGTCTCACAGAACAGAGGAAGAGTCAGAGTTAAGGTCTGAAATCCTCCGTGCTTTTTCTTGTCCTTTCAACTGCAGTAAGACCAAACTAGTCCAACCCCACTGCAGGGAGCAGGGACATCTGTAGATCAGGTTGCTCAGAGCCCCATCGAGCCTGACCTTGAATGTCTCCAGAGATGGAGCCTCCACCACCTCTGTGGGCAACCTGTGCCAGTGTTTCACCACGATCATTGTAAAGAACTTTTCTTTATATCCAGTCTAAAACTATCTTATTTTGGTTTAAAAACATTGCCCCTTGTTCTGTCTTTCTTATAGGTTCCCTTTAACTGTTGAAAGGCTGCAGTAAGGTTTCCCTGGAGCCTTCTCTTCTCCAGGCTGAACAAGCCCAATTCTCTCACTCTGTCTTTGTAGGAGAGCTCCTCCAGCTCTCTGACCATTTTTGGTGGCCTTCTCTGGACCCACCCATGGGGCGGTTCCAGCTGCAGCATCAAAGATGAGAACTGGCTACAAAGCAGCTCACAAAGCCCAGCGGTCAAACCTGCAGTCAGGCAACTGCCCCATGGCAGTGTAATTGCCACAGGTATGGTTTGGTCACTGAGGGAAGATTAGTGGTCACGCAGTCACAAATGGGCAGCAACATAGTCAGAGGAACCATTTTCTTGGTATGCAATACGTAGTGTAAAAATTATTTGGATGTTAAAAGAATTAATGAGGTGTTGCTTTCTGACTCTGCCTTTCCTATAGTCATGGCCCGTTGTCATTAAACCCTTCTTTCTTGCACCTGTAAACAGCTGCGTAATCATTTGTACATATTGTCCACAAGTCAAAACAAGTGGAGAATTCTAACTAGAAAATTCAGTCTCATCTTCTAGAGATTACCGTGAGTGCCTGTGAGTCATGCTGAACCTAATGGCTTCAAACTGCAACAGGGTAGGTTTAGACTGGACATTAGGAAAATTTTTTTCACAGAAAGAGTCGTCAGACACTGGAATAGGCTGCCCAGGGAGGTGGTTGAGTTGCCATCCCTGGACGTGTTTAAAGGTTGCTTAGATGTGGTGTTGGGTGATATGGTTTAGGGGTGAACATGTAGTGTAGAGTTAATGGTTGGACTCGATGATCCCAAGGGTCTTTTCCAACCTGAATTGTTCTATGATTCTGTTCTATGATTCTAACCTGATCACAGTGTTCATGACTTTTTAAGATTGATTCTTTGACTAAATTAAACAAGTCTGTGCAAGTTGGCTGTGTAGAACTGAGAATAACTTACGAAGTCTGTTACCTGGAGATGAGAATCACAGAATGTCAGGGGTTGGAAGGGGCCTCAAAAGATCATCTAGTCCAGCCCCCCTGCCAGAGCAGGATCACCTACAGTAGGTCACACAGGAACGTTTCCAGGCGGTTTTTGAATGTCTCCAGAGAAGGAGACTCCACAACCTCCCTGGGCAGCCTGTGCCAGAGCTCTGTCACCCTCACAGGGAAAAAGTTTTTTCTAATATTTTTGTGGAACCTCCTATGTTCCAGCTTGAATCCATTGCCCCTTGTCCTGTCATTGGACATCGCTGAAAAGAGCCTGGCTCTGTCCTCCTGACACTCCCCCTTGACATATTTATAAACATTAATGAGGTCACCCCTCAGCCTCCTCTTCTCCAAGCTAAAGAGACCCAGCTCCTTCAGCCTTTCCTCAGAAGGGAGATGTTCCACTCCCTTCATCATCTTTGTGGCTCTGCCACAAAGTCCATCTTTGTGGACTCTCTCAAGCAGTTCCCTGTCTCTCTTGAGCTGAGGGGCCCAGAACTGGACACAGACTAGATGCTGCATTGGGGGACATAGTTTAGTAGGTTGATAGGGCTGGGCCAAAGGCTGGACTCGATGATCTTCAAGGTATCTTCCAGCTGAAACTATTCTATGATTCTGTGTTTCTCTGAGGAGATGATTATGTTTGTCTAAGGTATAACAGCTATATGAAGACTGATACCATTGTTTCTTGGGTTTTGGGCTGTGAGGGTAAATGGTCATCTAGTGGATATTAAAAGTCTCACAGCAAAGTGTTGGCAATGAAGAGTAAAACAGGAGTTGTTTCACTCTGAATGACTTATATCCCTTTCATTTATTTCATTAACTCCTGCAGAAACCAAGGAGCTAGTTAGTTGGATGAGGGGACATGATTCTTCGGTGTCTTCCATCTCTGTCCATGGCTCGGGCAGGTACGCCATCACTACGTCCACTGATACAGCACAACTGTGGGACTTGGACACCTTTCAAAGAAAAAGAAAGCTGAATGTTCGTCAGTCTGTGGGTATACAGAAGGTGAGTGAAGAGCAGTTGCCAAAGGGCAAACAAGCACACAGGGTAACACCTCACGTTAAAGTCACAGTACTTAAAAATTCTTTTTACGACACAGCTGAATCTTTTCAATGTTCTTTGGGCGTATCTCCTTAACTGTCATCCTGTCACGTCACCTAGACCACTGAAATCATGACTCAATAGTTGCAGAGATCTGCTGGGAACTTTTAAGGAACCTCCGTATTTAGAGATACTCAGAGCTTGGATATGACTTTGACTAAATCAGTGTAACCTGGAAGTTGGAGCTGGTTCTAGTTTGACCCTGCTTTGACCTGGAGGTGGGCTCAGAGGGCTTCCAGAGATTGATTCTGACCTGAGTGATGCTGGATTTAAGAGTATTTAAAAAAAAAAACAGCCTTGGTGTCATAATGTTCAAACAGTCACCACCACCTACCCCATTCAGATGCTTATTCCAAAGCTGCTCTTCTTTCTGTGCACACTAAACACTGAGTGTGGGAACAAACAAAGCCAAAAAGTAACTCAGCAAACAGAAATTGCTGCTTTTCAGAAATTACTGCTTTTCAACTTAGTGGTTTCTGTACTTCAGTTTGTTGCACAGACACCTGTACTGCAGCAACGTAGGGGATGAGAAGGATGAAACGTTCGTGTTGAGGAGTGGTTTAAATAGGTCTTTGTAAGCATTAATCTGCTTTAAACAGGTCTGCCTGCGCCACCAAATGTCAAACTTTGGGATAAGTACTACAGAAAGTACTGACGCGGTGCCTGAGCGTTGCTTACACGTGCTTACACGTGCTGTCCTGCAGCAAATTGTCTTACAAACACCACTTCAAACCAAAGTTCTCATCAGGCTGGTCACTAAAAAGCCACGTTGATTTTGCAGAGAACAAGGCTATTCATTTGAGTGTTTTCACCACGTTCTAGGTCAGGCAGAAGTTTGAAATAGTCACCTAGCAATTACTGTGGGAAATCATGCCAAAGTTTTTGTTTGTTTGTTTTATTAAAACTGTCGTGTAGTGCACGTTGCTAAAATAATTATCATGGCTGCACTTCTTTGGTGGACAAGCCTTTGCTACTGCTTGGTAGCTTTTTGTGTGTGTGCTGTGCGTAGGGGCTTCTGATTGATAAACGGCCATTGGAATTTGGTATGATCAGGATGTTACAGAATTGAAACAACTTTTAAATCTAAACAATAGTGACTATGGTTGAATGAATAAATCACTGTTTGGGAGTCAAGAGCCTGCGCTTTTGGGTTGGCTCTACCGTTTCTCATAGGTTGTTATGCAAATAACCCAATTTATCTGTGTTCCATTTTTGTCCCCTTATAATAGAGATAATGATACTCCCATATCACAGTTTAAGACATACAGATAAGCGCTTTATTGAAGATCAGATTTATTATTAGACTGCAGCCCTGACACTAGGCGTTGAAAGTTGGATTCTTGCTTGCTGTCTCAGCCGTGATAGCAGTGTCACCAGTCTCTGCAGTGAACTTTTTGGTGCCTCTTTACTTAAGCCCAGTTACACTCCAATAAACAACTTCTTTTAAGTTATGGGACAAAGCTGATTTAAAAAGACAGAGACTGAGCTACACACCGTAAGAGTAGCGGGTGAAAAGGAATGAGAAGGAGCTAAGAGAAGACATCTATAATGACTTTTCACAGCATCACTGCTGATTCAATGAGTGCTTGTAACCATTGTGGTATATTTTTAGGGCAAAGCAGGAAATGAGGAACTGTTAAGTACTCCAGTTTACCAAAATTTAAACTTCATCCACCTACATGAAAGGCATCTGCTCTCAATTCATTGTGTAGACTTTCTCAGGGTCCCTGAAGGAGGGCAGGCAGCTTTGTCTCAAGATAAATGACTTTTAGGTGAGGTGACTCTTTAACAGGTGACTTTTACTCTCTGTCAAGTAACTAATTTGGCCTGAACATTCAATTTTCAGTCACTGAGCAAGATGAATCCCATCCTATGTATCCGCATTTGCAGATTTTTCAAGGCCTGAAGAGACCGTGCAAACCAAAACTCTGAACTTCATAGTACTGACTGTTAATTGCAGCCAGTGAGTACTTCAGGTAGTCCTTCCGTGTTCAGACACCATCAGACATTTTCAATGTAATCTCCAAACTTATGGGCCCAGGGAATTTGCTGAAGCTGTGTGTGCTGCTGCCAAAATAAAACTTCTGATCTAGATCAATTTATGATTAAACAGGAATGCATCTGATGTCATCCAAAAATGTAAACAATCCATTTTTTCTTACTGAAAGATATAAAAAATAAACATGTTCAGAATAATTGTAATAAAAATATTTACAAGCTTTTGATTTTTATCTTTATTCATCCTTTCAGTAATATCTGCATTTCATAGTTGGAGAATACATTGTTAGACTCTCTACGGTATTTTTCACTCCTAATAGTTGTAGAGAAAACTACGGAGTCTGAAAACGAATGCTTCATAGGGTGTGTTTGCAGGCTCCTGCTCCTATTTGAAAGCTGAAGCGGTTTCTCAGAAGATGCAGCAAACAGTTGTTGAATGAGCAGTTTTGGTTCATGTCTTCCATCCCCTCCTGCGTTCATGTTCCCACCGTTTATGTTGCGTCCTCTCTGGCACTCATCAGAAACCTCCACAAGGCAGTTTAACATTGATGAAAATAGCAAAAGTTGGAATGATCGGTGTCGTTTTGGCGAGTTGAACTCGCTTAGCCAAGGGTACAAGTTCTGTACCAGTGCAAGGGCCTTCCCAGGCTGTGACGAGGGAAGGGCACCTGCTGCCAGTGGGAGCGAAGCCCTGCATTGCAGCTGCATCCTGCAGTTATAGCCATGCTGTCATGCTTTCTTGTATTTTATTTTGCCACACACTTTGGTCCAGTTTAAAGGTTACTTCCTTGACAACATTTTCTTTTTTTCCCCCCTTTTCCATATTCTTCTAGGTTTTTTTCCTTCCATTGAGTAACACCATCCTCAGCTGTTTCAAAGATAATTCTGTTTTTGCTTGGGAATTTGATACTCTTCACTGTAAATACCAGTTACCAACACCTGTAGAAGGTTCTGTATTAATTTATAAAGTCTTTGCAGTTACCAGGTAAATTGCTATTTTAAATATTCTAAAGGTAGACTACAAAAATTGTGTGTTTGAAACAGATTTTCTTTCCTTATTTGTAATATTATATGGACATATTGAGCTATATATTATGATAAGCTTTTGAACTCTGCTGTGACATCTTTTCAACAAGGCTCAGCAGCAATTTTTAGTACAATCCCATAGCAGTTAATGTTGATTTTTAATGACCACTAAAATAAGTTTTAAACTGTCCTTTCCAAAAGCAAATATTTATATTTCGGAGCTATTTTGTTCTTCTGGGAGGAATAATGGTAGATTCAAAAGTGATTTGAGAGCATAGAAGGAAATGTAAGATCCTTCTCTTTTTAGCTAATGCTAACTTAAATTATAGTATTCTGATGGAAACTTTACCTCATCTGTGATGCAGAGACGGCCGAATTTTCGTAGCTGGTGGAAAATCAAATCATCTTCACTTATGGTGTTTAGAATCGAAGCAGTTGATAAGAATAATCCAGATGCCTGCAAAAGTACGAGCTGTCCGTCATCTGGAATTCCTCCCTGACAGTTTTGATGGGGGTTCCAATCAGGTCAGTTTGTGGGGTTTTTTTAATAAAGCTTAAGATTGGAGTATTTAGTTATCTGATTCAACGCATATACTTTGGGGGCTTTTGGGGGATGCTGGGGGCATGAATCCATACTGTACAAACAGAAAATTACTGTGCTGAATGTTTGCTCAATTACTTTTTTACCTTAATGGAAAATCATTGCTTGACTGAGTATTCCTCTTTGCTTTACATAGACAATATTAACTGATGAGTCCTTCTAACTTACAGGTCCTTGGGGTGTTAAGTCAAGATAATATTATGAGATTCATCAATATAGAAACATGCAAAATTCTTTTTGACATCGGGAGTCATGAAGAAGGAATTAGTACAGTAGCGATCAGCCCCCATGGACGGTATATTGCATCAGTAATGGAAAATGGTAGCCTTAATTTATACAGTGTCCAAGCTTTGACTGAAGAAGGAAATAAGGTAGAGTATTTTACATTTCTTAAACAGAAGCAAATCCCATTAAAGTTCATACTTGTCTACGTACTTTTGCATCAGTGGCAGTTTGCAGACACGTTTAAGTGCCGTATTTAGCACTACAGATAAAGTGGTTTGTGGAGTTCCCTTCAGAGGTGCTCCAACCTGCCAGGTAATATGATTTTTTTAAAGTACACGTATTGCTGTTTCTGATGTTGGGAGGAGGGGGAGGTGATATTTCCTTCTACAGTGATTTGTATAGACCAGTCTGTCTTTGTAATGAAGTTTTGGGGGAGATGGAAACAGCACGATCATGCTGCTTCTGTTCCATTTCCTGTAGGAAATGTTTTGTAACTGATGTTCACTTAAACTGCGGCCACGAGTGGTGTTTTTGTTACTGTGATTTTGCGCTTCTTACTCTGTTATTGGATACCGGCATCCGTCATGATGGCACAATCCTACTCTTAATCCTTCCTAAATAACAAACATTCTAAATACCTGTTCTTATTTTATTAAAGTAATTTATTAATGGGAGTCAGGTTTCTAAATCCAGAATTCCATGTATCTTTAATCACCCTGTCTTTGAAGTAAACAGTAACCAGCTTCGGATAATGACGGAGTTGGAGCTGAGGAAGGATGTGTAAAGATGCCGCACGTGCATTCCATTGGCACTTTTGCTGCCGGTTCGACATGAACTGGGATATCCACTTTGTTACTTGCTTTCCCAATCTCAGGCACTGAATTAATACCTTCCTGACACTGAAGACTAATTAAAGTTTGGAAAGGTCTTTTGTGTTATTTTTAACCGGTGCTATAGAAATGCAAAATGTTTTAGTGACATTGAGAAACATACTAAATAACCTGAACAGTGTGTGATACACGCTTGTACTACCCCCATCATATTTTAGTGTTTGCTGAACAAGGAAACATCATGATGTTTGAGTTGTTTTGGAAGCTACATAAACCTTTTTACAATCTTTCTAGTTTATTGCAGCAGTTTTATTTGTTGGCGTAATTATTCAGGAGTATACAGTCTGTATGTATTTATGATATAAATGTGTCTTTATTCTTCTTCCTCTAGCCATCAAGATCAAAAATACGGCATATGAAATTTGTTAAACGTGAAATTATAGTATTATTTGGTCTGTCTTACAAAATGTTAACTGCATTATTTTCACTTATTATTAGCCTCCACCACCCGTGTTCAAAGTAGTAAAAGATGAGTCCAAGTGCACATCAGAGGCAAATAAACTGACAATGAGGGTGACTTCAGGAAAGTCAGAGCAGCCTTGGAAATTGAAAGGAAGCAAAATTCAAACCAGATTGCTAAAACTGCAAGGGAACACATCACTTGAAAATAAAGAGGTAGGAAGAAGCTGCAAATACTTTATTCTCCAGTCTGCAACATTTAAATTTCATTGCGAAAAATATTTAACCACTTTAAAGAATAAGTTCAGGCGCTGATTCACTTGGATGTTTGAGCAGTGAAGGGATTGAGGGAGTTTTAGTACCATTGGCTTTCTCTGTTTAGCCAGTGCTGCCTCCAGCCAGCTTTGGGTACCTATGAAGTTATTCAAGCAACTTGTGACACATTTGGATATTACTAAATCTGATCTGCTTCCCTGCTAGCCAGCTGTCTGCCAAGAAGCCATTTCATTTTTTATTAGCTATTTAGAAGATATATTGCTGTTACATTTATTTCCCTTCTGTCATCACTATGCCATCTTCTCTGTCTTTATCTTGAATCTCATACGTATATATATCCTCGCATGTATATGCGCACCCCCCCCATATATATACACGTCTGTATTTCTATCTATATCATCCTGTAACTTTCATTGCAACATGATCTATTTCTTATGTCGATATTCTGTATGGCTTGGCTATATCCATCATTTAATAATATATAGTTTTGACAGTTGGGGTCTGATCTGCTTCTGACTGAAATCAATGGCAGCTGCTCTTTGAGTTCCGCAGGAGATGAAGGATCTTATCAATTATCTTTTTGTTGTTGAAATAACCTAGGTTTATGAAACAGACAGCAGTACGTGTATTTTAATGTTATTTTATGAACTTTAATATTTAGCTACTATCATCAACTGGAGTGCGAAGAAAGAGACTGAAAGAGAAATGCTAACATTTGATTTGTTGTTCATCCCCTGTTCTGTAGAATGAGTTACCAGGTGGATTAAACAAGAAACGTCTGCAGGCCTTGCTGAAAGGATTTGGAGAATATCCAGCAAAGTACAGGTATATTTGTGTGCATGTTCATGCCTGCATAAAATAAAATTCCTTGTGTTTACTGGCCTATGAAAGAGAAGTTGCTTGACTAAGTCTGCATTTTAATTGCAGGATGTTTGTTTGGCGTTCCTTATTACGACTTCCTGAAAACCACTTGGCATTCAGTACCCTGATAGATAAGGGTACCCACAGTGCATTTGTGAATATTCAAAACGAGTATCCCATCAAAAGCAGGAAACTGCTGAGAGTTTTAAAGAGGTAATATATATATTTATATTTAAATATTAGAGATTTTTCTTCTTGTATAGTGATGTGAAAAGCATCTGAAATGTATAGCTGGAATCAGTTGTAAGGAAAATTCTAAAATAAATAGTAGTGCCCTCATGCAGTTTTGTTTTTATAACTTCTATAATCCTGCATCTATTTTGAAGTTTACAATCTTCCTATGTCGTGCTTCTAAGGTGCATATTATATTTTTGTTTGATTTTGAGTCAATGTTTTTTATACCTTTGTTTGCCTTCGCACGTAGGACCTTATCAGCTCTAGCTCACTGGTCTGGTATCTTTGCTGAGACGCCTTATATCCCTTTGCTAGCATTCCCGTTTGTAAAATTATTCCAGAACAACCAGCTGATCTGCTTTGAAGTTGTTGCTACAGTAGTAGGTAAGCAGTGATTTTAAAAACTCATATATGCTGCAACATGTTTAAGCTTTCCTATGCAAAAGAACTTTTCCTGATGAAATGTATGAGCTATTTCCTAAGAGGTCGCCAGGCTCTCTTCTGAAGGCGTTACCAGGAACTAATGTGTAGCAACTGCATGTTTAAAATAAAAACTTGCTTGTAAATAAAACAAGATATTAGACTTCCTTTTGCAGTGTTTCTAGCAAAAAGTTAGCAGTTTAACAGTATTCGTAGAATAATCAGCAAAACAAATGTATCTAGCATAATTATTATATAATAATTAAAATCTATGAGTAGTCACACACACTCACCCACCGCCTCAACCACTCCCAGTCAAAAGGGAATGATCTCTTTGAAGATTTTACTCTGTTTCGTTGTCCTTAGCATGTGGTAAGTCAAAAGCAGACATTTGGCTGAAAGCTGGCTATGGCTGTCTTCTGAAGAAACATTCTAAATTAAAAGTGCTTTACACTTAAATTAGTTGTTGCAGCTGCTGTGAAGATATGTGCTGCCAAACGTACATACCCACTATGCAAACACATGCTGTTAGTGAATAAGCATCCAAGTTTATGGGGATTGTTCTTAGTATGTTAAAAATTACTTGATAGAGGCTGGAGTGTCAGGAGACAGAAACACTGGTGTAAGAATTCCCATCTGTCTCCAACCACTTAGTCCCACAGCACACACACTTTTGTGGGTTTTTTTTTCATTTTATTTTTGAGGCACATAGTTCCCCAGTCTGGTTCACAGCGTACTGACACACACACTCATGCCAGTGCAGCTGGAGGAGCAGTGTGCTCTGCGAATGGTTTAGGAATAAATGCTGGGAAAGAGGAGAGATGAGGATATCGTAAATAGATTTTGCTGCCTAAAACTACCTCCTAAATTCATAGCCTTTATAACCAAACATTAAGGTTGTCAAGAGTATCGCTCTCGATTACAGTGGATTTTGTTGGCCTTTTTTTTTTCTCTTTCAGTTAATTTTTGTCAGCACTGGTTTGAGTATTTTCCCAATCCTCCAGTTAATGTCCTTAGTATGATGGAAAATGTTTTGGCACATCATGACAAAGAGTTACTTGAGCATTTGATAAAATACAGCGTGACTGCACAGGTAATATTCTAGCCAACTGCTGTACACAAAGTGTCACTGCAGTGAATGATAGTGCATTAGGCTTTATTTTGACATAATTTTTCTTTGAGGGCATTTTCATTAAAGAACAGTGAATAATATGGAAATGTATAAGGATGTATCATTGCTTTCCTGCAGCTTTTGCTTTTTCATGTTCATAAATCTCACACACTTGCTGCTGTAGTTCTTTAAAGTCCTTTTCAGACAATGTAGACTTGAAAGCAAATCTGCTCATCAGAATTACAGCTGTACTTTTAATACATTTTTTAAGCAGACATAGGTATGGTGAATTAATTTTGTAATTCTAGTTTATCATTACATACGGTTTTAGCTTCACAAATCTAAAAAGAAGACTTATAAATAAATTTTCTATCTCACTGGATGTCTAATTGCCCTATGTTAATTTTGAATGTTTATAGTGAGTGGTAAGACTTATTTTCAAATATTCTGGTTTGGTTCATGTTTCTTTCATAAATCAGTAGATTATTAAGGCAAGAAAATTTCATGTTACTTCTTTAAAATGAATGATCAAATTTTACTAATGGATTATTTTGACAATTTTCCCAAATAATGTAGGTTTATGCGTGGCCTCTTCTAGAAACACTGTTCTCTGAAGTTCTAACAAGAGAAGAATGGTTGAAAGTCTTTGACAATATCTTCTCCAACCATCCTTCGTACTTTCTAATGATTGCTGTTGCCTATGTTATATGTTCCAGAACTCCCTTGCTTCACTGTAATCAAACAACAGATTTTGAGGTAAGCATCTAAGTCAGTCGTATGAAAGTGTATGTTTCATATGAGGTATGAGACACTTATAAAACATCATATCTCTTGGCATGGAGATCAGAAGGAGGTGTTGCATTTCCACAATAATGTATTATTACATGTTTCTGAACGATGTCATCTAGTGCCTGGCAAATATACAATGAATGAGTACAATATTGAGCAATTTCCTGCAGTTTCATGCAACAAGATGTTCAAAAGCTTTTATAAACTTTTTGTAGTCACTCAAAGCCATTTTGTAAATGTCAATAATTCATCAAGCACAAAATAATTCTGCCTCTCTTGGGGGGAATCTCATACAGACCTCTGCCTGAAGAGGCAAGACATGGTCATTCTGTCATGTTGTTTCATTATTTTGCCTTCAGATTTCCAAAATTAGACGGTATTATTTGATGTTCTCTGAAGCTCAATAAAAATGTTTCCTTTCTGTTTAGCCTTCTGTGAGAGAAGGCTGAGGTTTTTTATATGAAAACATCTCTGTAGGTAAACAAAGGTTTCCACCTTGGAAGTCTGCTCCTGAGCAGTTAGTTCGACAGATACCAAACAGACAGAATTATTGCCATGTTTAATGATAAGCAATTTGAAGATTTTCCTGTTGAATAAGATCATTGACGGGAAGAATAACCCTTCAAGCAGGGGAACTTCAAAGCTTCATGTCTGAACACCAGAAGTCGAGGGAGGTTTATCCAGTGGTGGATGTGTCAGTGCGGGCAGTTGGACACTCTAAATTCACACACAGCATTCCAGATCCCTTACACGGCTGTCGTTTGAAGAGAATGAAAGGAACCAGAGCATACTTTTACAACTTGAAGAAGTTTGGATTAAGTCATTTGAGCTGTTTTACTTATTGTTAGCACTAACTCAATAATCCTTCTTTAAATCAACTTCTGGAATACAGATCTTGTTCATTTACCTAATCATTCCCAAATAGGTATATTACAAACTTGCTTAATCTGTTGTTGAGTGTAAATGGAAGCATGTTTCTTGCAGTATTTCTTTCATCATCGTAACAACCTGGACATTAACACTGTGATTAAGAAAGCTTACCATCTCATGGAGAATACGCCACCAGATATCCATCCACAACGTATGCTTGATGACTTCATACCACTTACAAAAGGACAGTACCCTATATTTAATAAATATCCCAAATTCATTGTGGATTATCAAACTCGGGAATGGGAGAGGATCAGACAGGATGAAATTGAATACTTACGAGAAAGGTATTAATTGGGAAGTTGAAGACGGTATCACACTGGGAGGGGCGGATGGACACAATTGCCTTTTTCTGTTGTATGTGCTTGAGAAAGGACATGATTAAGAAGATTCAGGAAGATGTCTTTGAATAGCTGCTAAAGTTTAGAATTTATTGGTTTGAGAAATTTTTAACTTAAATCAGTAGTTTTATCTTAAAAAAAAAGTTTGTTAATTCATAGAAAATGCTGGGTCACCAAGTCTTCAAACTGGAAATCTTATAGACCAGAACCTAACCCTCCGTTGACATTGTAGTCGCCAACTTTGTGAAAGGCCAGGAGTTCTCAGTTTGCTATTGAAATCAGTGGGTACAACAATGGTGAAGCACCTCCAGAAACTAGTTTTTGTTAAGAATGTGAGGCAGAATATACCTGCACTCATCTGAAATGCCCTGTTGCTTAACAGTTGGTGTTGTAACTCTTCCTCACGTACTTTATCCATGCGTAAAGGGGGTGCCATGCTCTTTCATGACATTGCATTTCAGCAGGTCTTTGCTGGTAGAGTCATCAGTTTCTAAGTAATTTCATAATACTTGGCTTGAATTACTGACATGTGCTCTCTTTCCATTTAGACAGTTAGCACATGAATTAGAAGCTAAAGCACAGGAGCAGAAGGCAGAAGATGAAGCCTGGTATCGAAAGCAAGAATTACTTCGAGAAGCTGAAGAACAGAGACGAAAAATGCTGCTGGAAGAAGAAGAGAAGCTGGCAGAACAGAGGCAGAGGTATTGTAATATAAGAAGCATTAGAGGCCTGGCTACTGTATCCTGCCATTACATTTGTAATGATGAGTAAAGGAGAAATAGCCACTAAGTTGTGTACATGGAAACATGGGAAAACAGTGTGGTCTGGCAGTTCCAATTTTGATGTGGGAATGAAGTGATCTGGGTTGCATTACTGCTTTGCCTGAGGGAATGCAGGAGATGAGAGGCCAAGCCACTTCATATTTTTGTCTCCGCTCCCATATCTAGTCTCTTCAGATTGTGAATGATACCAAGAGCTGTGGTAGTTCTGAAGCTGAACTGTTAGTTTGTACATTTTGCAGTTGTGAAGGTTTAAGAGAATTTCAACATTCCATCCTTTTTAGATCAACTACAAGTAACCATAGAATGATTTAGGTTGAAAAAGACCCTTAAGATCATGAAGTGCAGCTGTTAACCTAATGCTACCAAATCTGCCGCTAAACTGTGTCCTTAAGCACCGCATCTACAAGCACTTCTCTTAAATCTCTATAACCTACAAAGTTGTTGTGTTTTTTAAACAAAGAGGGCAGTGAGCCTTACTTTGGAAACTAATTCTTGAGTTTGTTGGTTTGTTCTTTGAAAGAGTTTGATATTTCCCAAATAAACTTAGGCCAAATTTTGTGCAGAAATTGATACCAGGACACTGGCAGTTATTGTAAGGAATAGTTTCCAATTCTGGATCATTGCAGTAGTAAACTAGTGCTTATTAAAGTAGAACAGAAAGAGCACAAGACCTCAAAGCTTAACTGGAGACATTGCCATTAGAGGATATCTGTGAATTTAATTTTGTCTTGTAAGTGAAAACTGAACAATTTACAAAAGTGAAAGCAACTGTCCTGAGCTTAATAAATTGGAGATTAGCTTATAGTAACTAATGGATAAGTGCAGTGCAAGTTTGTGCTCTTTGGCACTGACCTTTTGTATATACGAGATCCCATGTTTCTGTTTGTTTTGGCTTTGAAGACTAGCTGCTGTGAAAAGAGAACTGAAAGTAAAGGAACTACAATTTCTAGATGCTTCAAGAAGGCGTTTTCTCAAATACCAGCAAGATCAGCGTGAGATGGAACTGAAACGTCTTGATGATGAAATTGCGAGAAAGGCTGAGTATTGCCCGAGCAATTATTTTCTTGAAGGTTTATTAGTGAAAATAAACAAGGAGAAGATATATAACTATCTTTTTATTTGATATGCTGTGATATGTGAGCCCAGAGGTATATTTAGCATGAGATGGCCTGCTCTGAGTGGTGAATGCATAATTTAACAGTTTTATTTGGCACTTACTGTGTTCCACTGACTCGCTTTAACTGGCAAAATTCCTGAGAAAAAACAGATTAATCTGTATAATGACAGCGTTGAAAAATGTAATGAGCTTCTTAAAGGACTAGTAAATTCTCAGCTGTCTGTGGGCTCTATGTCTGAATTGCAAATTAACTCTGCCATTGATTGAGAAGCTCCAAAGCAGCCTCTGGCCAGGCCTGGTTCGGCTCCCTTGTGACCGCCGCAGGCACTGTGCCATGCAGATGCTGAGAGCAGAAGCTTTTTGATAGTTGTGGGCACAAATTGAGTCTTTGCAGGGACATTCCTACTGGTTCAGCACAGGTCTGCCAGGTTGCAAAGTGGCCACTTCCTCGTCTGTACTGTCCTCCACAGCATTCTGGCTTCAGAGACTCCTTATTCAATTTGGAGCCGCCTGCGGCGGGTTATTGGTGCTACATCAACTTGACATTGCCCTAATATGCTTGGCTGGATGCAGAACTATTTCTGTGCTTCTTCTCCACCTTACCCGGTACTTCTGATGTGCAATACTTTCTGTTATTCGTGGTATGACAGTTAACTAGAAGTAGGGTGTGGTTTGGGGTTTTGGACATTCTCCTTGATATTAGTTTTTCTAAGGGAGAAGAATTTCTCTTTACCTGTATTCTCATGTGTTTCTCTTTTCCTCAAGGCGTCCATAAGAGAGCGGGAAACAGCTGCTACTGTTCAAGATGTAGAAGTACAGCGGTTGGAACTTGAATCACAAAGACAGCTTTTTGAACAGGTACTTAAGATGTTTTGTTTAATGGTTCTTCCCTTGCAGTTCTCAGCTTATACTGTGTCCATTCAACCAGGCTTTGTGACTTTTTTTTCCCCTCTCCGATACCTTTCTTTTAGAATAAGCCTTCTGATAATAAAAGCTGTAGTAGAACCCACTGTTACCTGGTTTTCTGGGAGAAAATACCCATATCCTCCCCATTTTGTTCTTCTGTAAAGAAGTATCATTTGGTTGCTGCGAGGCTTAGCTGTGTGTTCAACTGGTTAAGAAAAGGGAGGAACGCGTAAATAAACAAGTTAAAAACAGTCTATTCTTCATCCCAGAAACTCCCACCTTTTCATCTGTGATATCCACATATATCTACATTCTATTGAGGGAACAGTGTAGCAGATTGGTGAAAAAATGTCTAATTACCAACAACATCATTAAGGAAAAAGAAATGGATGGTTTGTGGGGAATGTGCAGTTCCTTTCTCGAATGATTGACTTATAATTCATAAAGATCACTATTCAGTAATAAAGGGTCTTAATAGTGCTATTAGAAGTTAAATATGAGTTAATTACTGTAAATAATTATTATTATAAATGACTGAAAAACAAAACTGCCAATGGAAGTTTTACTCATGTCCATTTTGTTTAGAAGTAGTAAGTGAAGTGTTTAACAATCACAGCGACATGTGTCTGCCTTACATGTGTGCAGATCCGATGGAGTGCAAGCAGAAGTGGACATCCAGGTGGCAAATTCTTATTTTGAAGCATGTGGCTGCTTCTATTTGACTTTTAAAAACTTTTAGCTGTAGGCTTTTTGTAACCCGTGCTGAGCATAACAGGGCTGAATTTCTTTTAGCGTTAATGAAACAGCCAGCCAGCTGTATTGTGGCTACATAACACAAACCAGGCCAAGCTCCTCTGTGTGCCAGTCCATGTAAAGTCAGCTGTTTAAGGGAACTAATTCTACAGTTACTGTCTTCTTTAGGCTAGAAAGGCAGCAATTATTTAACTGAGGATATATGTCTGCCCCCAAGAGCCTGTGTAGACAGTCTTTCCCTGCCCTCCCCTGAACTGATGGTTTTACTGCCATCACTGAGGGACCGTATTCAAGCTCTGAAGGCTGCGTGTGTGTTAACTTCGCTGCAGTACCCTGCTGGCACGATTCAATAGATTCCCACAAGCCTGGGAGGGGGTTATGTATTCTCCAGAAAACGGTGTAGATGTGCCCTGATGAATGTGAAGAAAAGGCGGTGAGAGTTTAAAATTGTATCTCTAGGTCTATTGCAGATTTGTGCTGTTTTGGCGAATCGTGTCTGCATTCAAACTGCAGATGTGTTTATTGTAAGTCTCTGTACTGTGAGGCATGGTTTATATTTGTGAAACGTTTTGAGGTTTTGGCTGAAATGTGCCATAAAAGTGGATAATATTTTCATGGTTAATCTAAATCATTTAACTGGGAATTCTGTTGTGCTCCACTGTAATCCAGGGAATGGAATTACATCAGTATCAACCTGCAAGACCACTGTGATGCCTCAGACTTAGTGTAAATCCAAGTGGATAAAATAGCAGGGACTATCACTTTCTAAAACAGTTACGATACGTAGTGGGATGAGATGGTGGATATATTCAAATACTAGTTTAATGAAATTTTAGTAAATGTTAGAGATAGCATTACAAGTGTGGCTTAGCAGCTTAGCAACAGTAATTTATGTTTGTGTGTTTGGCAGCATCTGAGCAAAGATCAAGAGGCAGTTACAAAGGAAATGAAGGCAGAGTTGGATGCCCGACGAAGGAAGGTGAATCTGGAAGATCACCTTGTTCAAAGGTTGATGGAAATAGATAGAGAAGAAAAACGGAAAGCTCAGATAGTAAGATGATTGAATCTTAACATGTATTTTGGGGAAGTAGTGTGCTAACTAGTACAAGTAGTGCTAGTTAATAGTATTTTAATTGCAATTAACTAATTGAATATGAAAATATTTTCTAAAAAGAATAGTCTAATTTCTGGATGCCTGTATTAATAGAGTGTGAGGGTATGTTTAAAGTTTTGAGGTTTTTCAAAATCTGACTGAAGTGTCCAAGCTGAAATTTTGCGGGCCTGCTGCGAATGTGAACTTTCTTTATTTCTCAGAACTGAGAAGACATGTAAGACTCAAAAGTACTTTTCAAAATAAGTCATCCTACCGTTAAGGAGCGTGTTTTATTTGTGATCATAAGAAAATAAAACTAAGCCTCAAAGGAATTTTCAGTTGTACTTGGCAGGAAATTCAGCTGTAGAAGCTGTTTTTTAGATCACAGTAATGAATGTGTGTGTAACTTGACATTAGGAATTGTTCAGATTTTCAAGCTCAGAACTTGTAACTGCACAGTTGGAAAAATAGTTGCAAGTAACCCACTGCCCATATGCTTGGCATCTGCATTTATATTTTGTCTAGAAATAAACATATGGGTCTGAATTTTTGTAAACAGCCTTTGGTTTTTGGAAGCAGATGGGCGTGGGTGAAAGTATTGGCATCCAGGTATCAATCTTACGTTAACTGCACCTATAAATCGTATTAAAACTGTGCTAGGAAAGCAAAACTCCGAAAATCATGGAGAGGGTTGATGCCTCTTTCCAAAAGATTTTAAAAAAAAAAAAAAAAGTCAGTCAGAGAAAGAGTAAGAAGGACAAAGAAGGAGCAGAGGAGCGGAAGAAAGCCCTGACAGGTGAGACAGCCTGCTGTCCGTGAATGGAGTGGCACTGCAGGGACATCTAACAGTGGGACTGGAGAACACTTCATCTTACCTTACCTGTATGTACAGCTCTGTACTTGAAATAGAGTAAGTAGATTCCTGGTAAAAAAAAAAGATGTTTTATTAGGTGGCTGAAGAAAATTTAGCCAAAGCAGAGCAGAAACACATTGACACCGACTGGAGGCTGCAAGCGTGGCATAAACTGAAGTGTGATGATCAGGACCGTGAGAAGCATTATGAAGAGATAGCCAAGCTCCTGCACGACAACAGGGTGAAAGAAGCTGAACTGCTGAAGGCCATGAGGGAAGCAGAAATAAAAAAGGTATTTGCCTTCTTTCTTTTTCAAAGTGGGATGGGCACAGATATAACTGTCTTTTGCCCTTAACATGGTAGAGCACAAAACTGAAAGATGTTACAGAAATACTTTAAGAATCTCTTTTCCTGTTTGGACTAGCACTAGAAATTAGTGAGGATTTTTAGATTTAGGAAAACATATTCCTAATTCTGTAAATCCCTTTCTCTCTTTTTTTGTTTTTTCCCTCTCTCTAACCCAAGTCACTTACCTTTCTCCAGGTGTTTGGAGGAGAAATTTTTCAAAATATAAACATCAAGTCAGTTTAATAACATATATTTCGATGTAAGGGTGTAGTCTGTAATAATCCAGATTATTTTACTTGTTGCTTTTTCCTTGAAACACATCTGTTGAAGATACATTTGTGTGATCTCCTTTTATGATAAAGTAATCTGCTTAGTGGATGGAGGAAAGGCTGTTGACATCTGCCTCAGCTTCAATAAAGCCTTTGACACCATTTCCTGCAGCATTCTCTTGGAGAAACTGACTGCTTCGGGCTTGGATGGTCTCATACTCAGCTGGGTGAAAAACTGGCTGGATGGCCAGACCCAAAGAGTGGTGGTGAATGGAGTTAAATCCAGTTGGTGGCCAGTCACAAGTGGTGTTCCCCATCGATCAGTCCTGGGGCCAGTTCTGTTTAACATCTTTATCAGTGATCTGGATGAGGGGATCGAGTGCACCCTCAGTGAGTTTGCAGATAACCTGACGCAAAGCTGGGGGAGAGTATTGATCCATTTGGTGGTAGGGAGGCTCCGCAGAGGGACCTGGACAGGCTGGATCAATGGGCCAAGGCCAATTGTATGAGGTTCAACAAGGAAGTGCTGTGTCCTGCACTTGAGTCACAACAGCCCCAGGCAGTGCTACAGGCTTGGGAAAGAGGGGCTGGGGGGCAGGCCCGGGGGA
>NW_009730335.1:22326-25769 GCF_000703405.1 Apaloderma vittatum
AAAGGACCTGAGGGTGTTGGTGAACAGCTGGGAATGTGAGCCGGCAGTGTGCCCATGTGGCCAAGAAGGCCAATGGCATCCTGGCCTGTGTCAGGAATAGTGTGGCCAGCAGGAGTAGGGCAGGGATTTTTCCCCTGTACGTGGTACTAGTGAGGCTGCACCTCAAATCCTGTGTTCAGTTTTGGACCCCTTACTACAAGAAAGACATGAAGGTGCATGAAGGGCAATGAGGCTGGTGAAGGGTTTGGAGAACAAGTCGTATGAGGAGCAGCTGAGGGAACTGTGGTTGTTTAGTCTGGAGAAAAGGAAGCTCAGGAGAGACCTTGTTGCTCTCTATGACTACCTCGTTGTCACCTTAGGTTGTATCCTAAGGGGGTCAGTCTCCTCTCCCATGTAACCAGCCATAGGACAAGAAGAATTGGTCTGAAGTTGCCCCAAGGGAGGTTTAGATTGGACATTAGGAAAAATTTCTTCACAAAAAGGGTTGTCAGGCAAGTAATGGAGTCACCATCCCTGGAGATGCCTCAGAGATGTGTAGATGTGGTGCTTAGGGACATAGCTTAGTGGTAGACCCGTGACACTGCTAGGTTAACGGTTAGACTCGAAGATCTTAAAGGTCTTTTCCAACTGAGACGATTCTGTGATTCTAATATCTCTGTTGCACAGTGGGAAGAAGTTATACAGAGGAAAGCTCAACTGGAGGAAGAGCAGAAGGCGGCTGCTGCTGGAAAAGAACACAGGACACGGTTTTTAGAAGACAAGGTGGATGATGCATTAGAATTTGCTGAGAAGCTGCCAAGAGAAGATGGCTGTTTTGGTGAGCATATAGATAATGCATGGGTGTTGACATGGATATTGTCATGAAGGATTCAACAAATGAATACAAACTGTCCAATATTAGGGATAAACAAGCTTAATGCCTTTATGTAAGTACTTTTTGGTGGTATTTTTTCATTAAACCAATATATCAGGGCAAACTTGAAAAGGACTCTCAGTTTGATATCTATCAGCTCTGGGAATATAAATGGATTTTTTTGTAGGAGCACAGGCTCAGATCAGCTTAAGCCGATCATAAAATCGCATCCCTTAAAAATCCTCTTGCCAAATAACATAAAGAACAGCAAACTCGCTACCAACGAGTGGCTTTGCCAAGTGCTTGTTCACAGGAAAAAACCATGCGCTTCCAGAATTGGCCGGTACGTCCTTCTTAAATGCTGCATTTGTGTGTTTCTGCGGATATTTCTCCTATTCCTCCATCTCTGCAAGGCTCACACAGGATTAGGTGATTAGTGTTGCTCTGGGCAAACATTTTCAAACTTTGCCCTTATTTACCTAATTATTTTAATATGGATTAATTTGCTGCTGCAAATTATTAAAATGAGTGTCTCCTAAAACTGCAAGTACGAGTAGCTGTATTCCACATCATCTTAGAGACCCATTTGTCAGAAGATTAATTATATAGGAAGAAACAGCCTGTGTGGAGCTGCACTTTCTTGAAATGCAGTGATGCATAGCTTTGACCCATAGAGTAGAAACATTGCCTTCTAATTCTGAGCAAATTGTACTTGCCATTAGCTGGAGTGAGTGATTGTTCCAGTTTTACTTCCCAGAGAAAAACTGTTTCACCTCAAGCTAGAAAAATTCACTAGAAATCTGAATGCTTCCAATTTATAAAGAATCCTTCTCTCCATTCCCCACAGAGAGACTGCGTGATTTAAAGGCTGGATGTACAGAGCGGGGCGTGGAACCCCAGCATGTGCCAAGGTCTGGAAACACCTGTCTGAATGATTTGTCTGCCTCAGAGTCATTGTCACACAGTAAGTCTCTAAGTTAGGACTCTCTTTTTTTTCACATATAGTTTCAGGAGCATTACTGGAACACTTCATTGTGTGACTGAGTCCTTACTAGTTGTGTAGGTGTTTAGTGGATAGTAAAAAGTTTATTGGTGTATTCTCTTTCACACCTGACAGAAAATGTCTTCACTAGGAGAGGCAGCACAGGTAGGAAGTGCCTGCAGCATGTCACATGAGAATAGTCATATTAAACTTCAGCCTAGGAAAACTGTTCTTTGCAATATTAAGTCTGAGTTTCTTGCACTTAAGTGTCTTTAGACAGGAGACGAGAAGAACTGGCAGGCCAAGAGCGGGAGCTGATGGTGGAAGTCAGACGGCTCAGGCAAAAGCTTGCCTCACGGGCTCGAATGAGACGTCCGCCGACTTGTTTCCCAGCTACACAGTGGACACCCTGAGATGGTTTGCTCTGGACTGCAGCTGTGCCTTCAAATTAATAATCTGTGAAATGCCAGATATTTATAGTGTGATTAAGGATGGGTCATAGATTGTTTATTATAAAGGCCTTTGGAAATATTTTTTATACAAAAATTAAATGCCAGTTAGAAAAATGTGTGCTGTTTGTAACCTTTTTAGTTACTATAATGCTATTTTTACTTCTAAAATAAACTCACTTTTTGCCCTTAGTTATTACGCTTTTGCAGTATTTGTATACTTTATTTGCTCTCATGGGTGCCATGACTTGAAGAAACAAACCACTGTTAAAATATTGGTTCTGTCAGTGATATGTAAGTGGACTCTACAAGTCGCAGCAGGGAAATTTGCAATTAAAGAGAAAAAAAAATCCTTTCCACTATGAGCCAAACACTGAAATGAAGGCCAAGAGTGGAGCCTCCATTGCTGGAAGATACATACAGATGTTAGACACGTTACCACCTTCATTTCATGAGAGAGCAGGGGAAAGAGCTGAATTTTCCCTGGCTAATGTTTTTGATCCAAGAGTAGAGCATTATGTGGTGTTACAGTAAAAAAGAATAAGGCAAAGTAAAAGAAGTAAAATGAAGTGAATCATTTGTAATGGCTACACAGAATGCCGATACAGGAGTCCAGACGACTGTGTAAAACTATGAGGACCCGGAATTTACTGTGTTCTGCTTCCCATGGGGTTTTGCTGATGCCTTTGGGAGCAACAGGATTGGAGCAGGACAGCTCGTGGGACCCTGCACGGACCCAGGCGATGCCTCTGAACAGCAATTCTTTGCCTCCTGGGGCTCAGAGCAGCCTCCCACGTTCTCGCTGAATTACATGAAGACCAAACCACACAGAAGTGCTCCCTTAGCCTCGCGTCAGCATCCTCTGCATCTGGAATGACAAACAGCCCCAGCCGTAGCGTATGGGATCCATGGAAATCTCAGAGTGTGGGGCAGAGGCATTGGTCCTTTTCCGAGGGAGGAAAAGGCAACAATCTCAGCTTCTCTCGGGGAAGCAGGAAGCATAGGTGAGAAAACGGCCTTTTTCTGATGACTCTCCTGGAGCTTCCATGGAGGAAATCACCCCGCAAGGTTTGTTGGCCAGCACCTCGGGCCGCGTGTGTGCACGCTGCTGGACGTAAGGCTGCACCGGCTGCAACTGTCAAATAAAATGGGGTGTTTG
>NW_009730335.1:25801-26202 GCF_000703405.1 Apaloderma vittatum
AGCGCCCCCAGGTGCTTGTCCCCGGGCTGTGCCCACGCCCCGCCGGCCCCCCTCCCGGTGCCCCCGTGCCCAGCTAGGCTGGGGCAGAAAACGCCCTGCCCAGAACCGTTGTGAACAGTGTGTGCTTAGGGAATTACTCCCGCGAGTTTAGGACCAGGAGCTGCAGGTCCTTTGTCCTCTCGTGTAAATCACGGCAGCGGGGAAGGGACCCACCTCCCGCTGCCATTCGATTGAAAAAAAGAATAAGATTGGGGTTTGTATTTTTATATTTGCCCTGGGGGAGGAAGAAAAAAAAAAAAAAGGAGGAGACTTCCATTTGCCCCGTGTGAGGATCGAACTCACGACCTTCAGATTATGAGACTGACGCGCTACCTACTGCGCTAACGAGGCTCCTCGAACGC
>NW_009730335.1:26332-26593 GCF_000703405.1 Apaloderma vittatum
GGGTCGGGTTTTTGCTTTGTTTGTTGGGGTTTCTGTAGGTTTTTTTCCCCTAATTCATTAATTCCCCATGATTTTCTGCAAGGAGGACCTGACATTTTTTTTGCAAATGGCTCCTCTTTCCCATGCTGTTCTTAAAAAACAGCTGCATCCCCGAAAGGATCCTTCTTCATCCTTAACATCCTCATCCTTAACATCCTCATCCTTAACATCCTCACCCAGCACCACCAGCCAGGAATGGCCTGTGAGGGCTGCACTGGCCGC
>NW_009730335.1:26634-32744 GCF_000703405.1 Apaloderma vittatum
AATTAAAGCCAGCCTCGATTGCCTCTCTGCTGGGAAGAGCTGCTGTTCGACTGGGATTTCTGCAGTGAAATGAGCTCCGCGCGTTCGCTGAAGTGCTCAGCAGAAGAAAATCCCCAGCGATGCCGGCAGAAGCACTGCCCTGAATCCTAATCGACTTTCCTCACCCCCAGCGACGGTCCCAAGGCAGTGGTCACCATGACAATCAAGTGATAAATACCTAAATTGGAAGAAGACAGGAAAACAGGCATTTAACAGATGCAGAAAATCTCCAGACCTCACCCACAAGAACCTCTGCGGGAAGGCTGTTTGCCTGCGGAGCGAGCCACTGGCAGAAGAGGAAGGAGGAACGGACCTTTGGACATCACTCCCACCAGACGAGAAGAGATGTTCGAGCCGCATTGTACAGCCAGAGGATTTTGCCAAAGGTCTGGCAGGCGGCTCTTGTTGTCAGTGGGACAATAACCTGATTTCTAAGGATCTGGGTGGCCACGGATGATCAGATGATGAGTCCGAGCTGCAAGACTTGTGTGAACCAAATTGCTACAGCCACATGAGTAAAACACGTGGCTTCGTACAGCCTGAGCCGCTGCATTCCTCCTCCCAACGCTGCCCACGTGCAGAACGAGGATGTCATTTTTAATAGCAGGCTAATCCTTCGGGGCTTCAGTGACAGACGAGTTTAGCTCCCGCAGTTCTGATTAAATTCTGAAAAGCATCTAAAACAAGGCACATGGACAATGAGTCACCAAAACCAAACGTCGACTGTTCGGAAATACGTCCGTAGCTGTTTTCCACCTGTATGGAATCGCATGGTTTCCCCCCCACGTTACGTTACTCTCAGCTGGTACTCAAAGTTTCTGACAGCTCTGCAAGGCCTTGTCACGCCTGTTTGTTCAAGAGCTGGCGGATCCATGGAGAGGATGGGAAAAGGACCGATGGCAAGAATTTTTGCCCTCATGAAAGGCAAAATGTCCTTGGCGATGTAGCCTTGGGCAGAAACTCAGCAGCCTACAGCACACACCTGCTTCTCACTTTTGTGCACTTTCTGGTTTTATCTGGACTTTCTCCTTTTCCTCTGTATGCTCCTGCTGTGCCGAATCACCCTGCAACCTTCTCTCCTTTTCCCTCACCCCTATAACCTTATCCCACAGCCTTGGCAGGGAGTTTGGAAGCTGGGCACAGTGAAGCTCCTGGGGACTCAGAAGGCAAAACAGGGTGCTTACAACTAAATATAATTTACAACTTCGACATTTAGCACTCCATCATCAGACTGTAAGACTGGCACTTTCTCCTCTGTGATACCGAATCCATTATCTGAATCTACCAGCTTTATTTGTGACGGCAGGGAAAGCACTAAAAGTGCATTATCATCATCTCCCATCCTCTGTGGCGCTACCAAACGTCTGAGCACCTTTCTCAGTAAACATTTCCAGAGTAAGAGCGCAGAGCTTTCCAGTCCTGCCGCTTCGGGTAGGCAGCTCGCAGCCGTTACCACAGGGCTCTTCAAAAAGGGGAAATTTGATTGTTTCGTTTCCCTTCAAGCAATTAAGGGGCTGATGCGGCTCTCGCTGTAGTCAATTAGTCTTCACACTCACTCTTAAAGGGCTTTGGATTCGTCCCAAAGTTAGTGTCCTCATTTTCTGTAATCCTGGAAGTGTTTACGCCTTCCCAGGCTCTGAGCAGGGATGAGCCAGCTGATGGCATATCCAGCCAATTATAACCTGAGCGGCTAGGAGAGAATTATTTATTTTCCATTTGGCAAGTGGGACCGAAAAGGATGGCAAGGCAGGCCAAGACAGATGAACAAACCCTCTTTGCAAGCCCTGTTTGCCACACAAAGTATTTGCAGCATGTTTTTTTGGCGTAAGCGATTTCTGCTTTGTAATAAGCATCCTCAGAGGCAGGACAGCTTCGAAGGGAGAATACTTCAAGAGAAAGACTTAAGAATTGTTGGCTTTTCATGATGTATGAATTTTCATCTCAGATATCCTTTCCTTGCTATTTTAAGCTGGAAATCAGCTCTTCTCATCCTGATTTTAGTATTTCCCACCTTCTTCCTTTGTATCTGGACACCGATCTCACCAGATTTTGCAGGATAAACCGATCAGTAGGCAGCGCGGGCTCTTCGGGGAAAATCCGGAGCGCTGCAGAAAACGCCGCTGATGACTCAGGGAGCGTTTTGCATCCTTCTGCTTCAGAGCTGAGCTCAGTTCTGTGTCTTTATGAAAAGAAAGGTACAGTCTTCCTTCAACACGCCATCCTTGTGATGAGGTATTTCATCGCTCTGACGATCGGCTGCGGTCCTGAGCACTTGGGGTCGCCGAAGACTTTACAGCACTGTGACTAGAAGCAGTTGTTGTTGTTCTTCCAGCTTTGGCCACGGTCCAGCCTGAATAATTTCTTTCTGCCCAACACCTCTGGCAGCTCAGCTCACGGCAGCGTTATCCTGTCCAGGCCAGATCACGGGACGGGCAGTCAGGTGTTCGAGATGCTATTACTGGGTCGGCTGCTGAGCAAGGGTTGTGCAATCGCAGGCAGCTCGCTGAACCTCTCTCTGCCTCCGTTTCTCACGATGGAAATAAGGAGGGTGTTTACAAAGGCTACGTAGCCCTCGGTTAATATTTGAATATGGGTGGAATTGCTTAAATCCTGGGAATATTAAAAATCAATGGAAGACTTTGAGGCATGTTCGGTTATTCCAGTTGCCCTGCTACTCCTCCCACGTTCGCGCTGCCATTGCTGCTTGCCAAGAGGTTATGGATCTTTTTGAGGGAAAGGTAGTGCATAAATACCAGTTATTGTTGCTTCCATCAACTGATTTTTCTTGTGAAACCAATGGTTCTCATTTCAAACTTGATCCCGGAGCCAAGAAATGTTTGCTGGAGCAGCAACAGCAGCGCTAACTGCTGTCTTGGGCAATACTTGCTGGGAGGTACAATGAGTTTTTAGCCTAAAATTCTAAGAAAATGATGTTTTTGTGATGACATTGCACACGTCTGTGTGTTAGTTCAGATTTACCACCCCAAAAAGCATCTGTCTATAATCTGAAAAGTGTTACCTTTCGAAAGTTTTGTGAAATAGGTGTCCAGAGAGGATCAGGCTCATCTGTTGACAGACCTCAGGGAAAACCCACACAGGGAAAATGTTCTGTGAGTGGTTTCTTCAGTTTCACTTTTCTCAAATTACACTTTTATATTGCCACAGAAGATTTTATCATTGTCGTCACCTCTTGCTGGAGTTCTCCTAACTCGGAAGATGACTTCCGCCGAGAAATTTGAAGTCTGGGAATTTGTTCGTAGGGTAGTCACCATCTTAAGACAAATTTGAGATTAAAACTTCTCAGAAGAGTTATTTCAAGGCATTGCAAATTATTCACTGCAATCTGATTCTGTCTGAAAATCTCCAACAGAAGCTGGGTAATGGCTGCTCGATGCGTTAAAAAAATCGAGGCCCACGTTGGTCTTTAGCTGAGCTAGGTCAATAAGAACAATTCATGAGCAAATAACTGAGGGAAGGTGTTTTGATTCAGGTTTAAATGCAAGTTGCTCTCAGCACAGTGTCCTTCCTTTCATTTTGTGGGGGTTTTCTCTCCATGTTTCTGGTGAATTTAATACCGCTGACAGCTGCTGAGCTAATAGCCTTGGACACTAAAGTGCTGTCTTCCCGCAAGGGTGCAGCACTGCAGATGAATAGCTTAATCTATTCACTGTAAAAAGGCTTTTCAGTACCGTTGTACCAGAGAAATGAGGGGATGGCTTTACAGTTCTGACTGTGAAATATACTCGCTTTGTTGCAAGGCAGCTCATATGGAAAAAAAAAAAAATAGGAAAAGATGGGGAATTTCCCCAGGGAAATGCTGTAAATATCAGCTAGGCTTTGGAGTCACCACTCATACTGGCTTTATAAAAAAAAAAAAAAACAAACCCAAAAAACCCACACCCTTGTGGAAGACATAACAATAGGGAAAACCTGGCACTTTTTTAACTTCAGACTTAAGGTTTAGTATAGGTGCAGACACAAGGATCTGAGCTGGAATCCAAACCCAGCTTGTGCTCTAACCTGCTTTCTAAATTCAGGCAAATTACATCTCTTTCGCTTCATGAAAAATTAGGGCTGACAGGTATTGTAGGGATTATTCACCCCATCCTGCTCCCTGAGATAAGAACAATTTTCCCTAAACTCCTCAGAATAGATGTTTTACTAATTTCTTGTTAAATAAAAATATCCGATGGTGACTATTCCACTGCTTTACTAGGCAATTTGTTCCGGTGCTCAACTGTTCTTACCCTTAACCCAACGTCTAATTTCTCTCGCTATTTCCAAGAGGTAAGCTCATTATTTCTTGTCCTAGACTCACTGCATGCAGAGAAGACCTAATTCCCTCCTGCTCTGCTGCAACCTCTTGCATATTTTAAGACACTCTAACATCTCCTTTCACTTAAGTCCTCCCTTCTTCAGACTAAACGCTTTATAAAGTGTTCTAAAACTAGAATAAAAATGCTTCACGGGCTAGATTTTTAAAGGGCTCTGTTCCAGCGTGGTCATCAAGTTTGAAGGAAAAGCATTTTCAAAAGCAGCGTTTTCTCACTCGGGGTGCAGAACTGGGCTTAGGCAGAGCTGGTTCCAAAGGCTATGTCCATGCTGTCATTCCAACTGCGCCTAACACCTCTCTCCAATCCAGACTCGCCAACTGTCTCTGCTGTCGACATGCAGACACAGGCGAAGGCTGAGATGAGGAGGGAAGGGTCAAGCGAGTCTCGGTGTGGATGTTAAGTTTTCCTTCTCACAGTCCCTGCGGATTATTCATGAGCGGAACGTGTGATAGCCCAGCCTGTCAGCAGATACTCTGATTGTGGCTCTTCCCAAGCACCATATGGATGCTTTCAGCCTGAGCTGCAGCCCTGCTAACAGTTGGTAGCGCGGAGGAAAACCACAGCGCTCGGTGTTGTCAGCCCTGTCACCTGTACACCCCAAAAACCCAACATTTAGGGGGTTTCAGCGGGCTTGTTCTCCTGCTCACGGCCACACAGCCAGCGGCAGCCCCTGAAGTACGACACTGAGAGCGTGGCTGGATTTCCTGAGCCCAGAAAATGGTTTTTAAAAGGCAGTCGTTTCAGTAAGGCAGCATTCGGTTGAAATAGAAATTTGGAATTGCTAGCTTAAGTTTCAGATGCATCAGCCTTCTGATGATCATCCACTGTGTCTCACTTGCTGTCCCTGGACAGTGACGTGATGGATGGAGCATTCATAGACCTTAGGGCTGTTTTTCTTTCCTTGGTTAGTCACGCCTCTAATGGTCTCATAATTATACAGTCACCGGAACTGTATGACCCTGAATCAGAAAATTAGATTAACACTCATTCCAGCGTTTGAGCACAGAATCACTCTAACTTTAATGCATCGTTTCATCCCCAAAAATTCAAAAAACCCTGATAACCTCTAAGCTGGTTAGCAAAAGGTCCTTTTCCATTCGATAAGGATGCTGCTGGCTGCAATGCCCTGTCCTTGCAGCTGCAGAAGTTGGATTGTTCAGCAAGACTGTGTAGTCCTATTGCTGCAAAATCGCTCTTATATTTCAAAACATGGTGCCGGGAACATATGTGAGAGAAAGAGAAAGAAAGGCAGCTGAAAGTCTACAGCCAACAGCTTGTGTCGGAAAGCTGCTAAAGGAGGAAACAGTTGGGCGTTTTTAATCGCGACACAGTATCGGCGGGATGAATGCGAGGGAACTTGGCTTGCGACTGGAATTGTCTGCGATCTAATCAATTGCTGACAAACTGCACGAGGCCGAGTGGTGCCCTTCGACGCGAGTCGCAACACCTGCTCCTAAAATTCTGTTCCCCAAATTTTACTACGGCCTCCTTGTACTGATGTCTGTGTGCGCTGAAGGCAAACCAAAGACCAGTCACTAAACTTGTGCCTCTGCATGGAGGGAAAGTGACTTAAGAGCACATGTTGTTGAGGGGGGACATGGTGGCAACTCTGAGGCGGCCACAGCCGCGTGTCACGGAAAGGGGGGCATGTCAGGGTGCCTGAAGGTGGCCGTGGCCGTGCATCGCTGAGGGGGTGACAGCAGCAGGACATCCTGAGGCAACAAGGGGGGACACGGT
>NW_009730335.1:32815-33107 GCF_000703405.1 Apaloderma vittatum
CTCTGTTCCTGTGGGGGGGCCATGGTAGGGTTCTCCGAAGTGGCCATGGCTGTCTTCTGCTGCGGGAAGTGACGGCAGGAGTCACCTGGCCATGGCTCTGTGCCGCTGAGGAGAAACATGGCAGGACACCGAGGTGACCACGGCTGTCTGTCACTGAGGAAGAACATGGCAGGGCACTGAGGTGGCCATGGCCATGTGTTTGAGGAAGAACATGGCAGGACAAGCAATCTGGCCATGGCTGGCTGTGTTTGAGGAAGAAGACGGCAGGACACCAAGGTGGCCATGGCTGTGT
>NW_009730336.1:0-1398 GCF_000703405.1 Apaloderma vittatum
AATTGCCAGGGTTGGAAGGGACCTTAAAGATTGTCTCGTTCCAACCCCACTGCCATCGGCAGGGATGTCTCCCACTAGATCAGGCTGCCCAGAGCCCCATCCAGCCTGGCCTTAAAAACTTCCAGGGATGGGGCTTCCACCCCCTCTCTGGGTAAGCTGGGCCAGTGTCTCCCCACCCTCATGGGGAAGAACTTCTTCCTCACGTCCAATGTGAACCAACCCATCTCTATCTTTAAATCTCTATCTTTAACCCATTCCCTCTAGTCCTATCCCTATCTGACATCCTAAAAAGCCCCTCACCAGCTTTCTTGTTGGCCCCCTTAAAATACTGGATAATTAAATCCCAGAAACTGAATGAATATACATAATTTTATCCATGTGTGTGTGATAGAGTGGTATAAACTTGGGCCGACACAAGACCTGTCGGACATATCAGGGGCAGAGATTACTCCTATCCCTGGCACCAAGTAAAGCAACGCCAGTTTGTTAAAGCTCAGCTCGACCTGAAGGAGTTTCATTCCTGATTTCAGAGGCAGAATCACAGAATTGTTTCGGAAAGGTCTTTTAAGATCATCGAGTCTGACCATTAACCCAACACCACCAGGTTCACCACTGAACCATGCTTCCCTTCCCTTTCATCTTTCTTTTGTCTTACAGGAGTTCAGCGAGACTGAAGTTTAACAAAGCAAATGACAGATGTGGAGAAGAGGGCATGGATACTTGGCATAATTATTTCTGAGATATTTAGTCTTACATGAACCTTTAGTGGTGGGAATATGACCCTTCCACCAGGAACTTTTACGATTCCTGTCCCATCAAGCTGTCGGGTACCTTGTTCTTATTTCCATTTGATTTTACTTTTCACCCCTGAAAACAACCAGATTATTATGAGGCCCCTTATACACTGTTCCCCTTCTGTACTGGATTCAACTTCCCCGTGGAACAGGGACAAAACCCAGGGACATATTAATTTTGTGTTCTTTACCGTGGGCATCTGTGGCCACTCAGGAATAAAGATTTAATGGTGTTTTTAATGTCAGGGGCATCTGTCCCACAGTGGGCAAATCCACTAAAACTGGTGTTGTCTCGGGTAGCGCAGTGGAGCAACTGGTTGTTTCCCACCTAAAATGTTTCAGTGATTCTCGGCTGCAGAGAGGGCTCGACCTGAGGAGGAGGACGTCTGGTTGTGAGTGGGCACCGAGCTATTGGGGGAACTCAAACCCCAAGGGGAGGAGATGGGATGGAAGAAAAAGCAGAAAGTACCACCAGTATCAACCAGTACCACCCAGTATCATGCACTATGGAGCATCCCAGATCCAGGAGCCCTTCTCAAGGCAAGTGAAGGACCCCAGGGGGTGCCCCTCAGGACCATGGACAGAGGAGTCTTAGGAATGGGGT
>NW_009730336.1:1579-1927 GCF_000703405.1 Apaloderma vittatum
ACTGGAAAACTAGACCGCCTGGACACGTTCCTGTGGGACCTGCTCTGGGTGATCCTGCTCTGGCAGGCGGGTTGGGCAAGGCGATTTTTCGAGGTCTCTTCCAACCAATTGCCAAGGGCGATGTCTTGCAGTGGGGGTACAGCAGCAACTTGGACCACTCGAGAGTCCTGTGTGCAGAGACCATCCTGCGGTGGGACGGGCAGGGCCTTGAAAGAGAGAAGGAAAGTGTAACAGACTGTGGGAATGCGGCATGAGAACAGAATTAGTTGCTGTCAATAGTTACTTTACGGAGAAGATAACTTGTAGCTGAAGGTGGCCACAGAACAGTTATTTCACAGAAATCGAACT
>NW_009730336.1:2155-2638 GCF_000703405.1 Apaloderma vittatum
TAGAATAGGGGTAGATATAATGATTATTTCGTGCCAGTGTAATAAAGATGTGTGGAGTGACTGCATAGAACCAGAGCACAGACACCAAGGGAGTGCGGGGAGGCCGGGAGCTCTGGTGGCACAGCTGCTCGGGGCTTGGTTGGAGCTGGATCCGAGGCTCCGGGAAGAAGAGGAGGTCACAAGTTGGTGGCCGAGGGAGACTTGGAGCTGTATGGGGTTCAGCTAGGATAGGGTTAATTTTCACTGGAGGCTGGGAGCTGGCCATAGCCGGGGTAGCTGAACCAAGCCAGCCACTAGCCAAGGGGATATTCCATACCATCAGGAGCTCATGCTTGGGGTATAGAGAGGGAGCTGCCCGGGGCGGAAGTCTCCCTCTCTCTTTTCCACACCTCTGCTCCGTGGCTGGGTTGCGGGTGGTGAAACGTCCGCGTTACATACTACTCGCGTTAGAGCTGGTTAAACACTACTGTTAGTTGGCTGTTA
>NW_009730337.1:0-10115 GCF_000703405.1 Apaloderma vittatum
GGCAGCTCCGGGACGGAGGCTCCTTCCCAGGAGTTTAGGGGAACTGCTGCGCTTGTAGCGCCCGAGCGGGGGGCTTGGGTGGTGGGTTTTTTTCAGTTTTTGGTTTGGTTTGGTTTGGTTTTTAGCGAGTGGAGGAGTTGTATCTAAATTTAAATTAGAAATTACACACACACACCAAAAAAAAAGAGTTTTCCTAGCCCTGGGAACAGCAGATCTCGCTTAGTCTCTGGCTATACAGGTTCCTGTTCATTTGCGAGTGTATGCGAAAGCATCCAGGTGCTGGTATCGTCGCATCAGTGGAATGGTGGGTGTACCCAGCTTCATTGCTTTTGGCTGAACTGCCTAAAAATGAAGAAGCTGTCATAGGCGAAAGCCATTTGGTAAAGTCCGATGCAGCCTGTGTGTGCCACGGCGGTCTGCGCCTTGTCCTAGTTTTAGCCATCTGTTAGTGAATACAAAACCATCTCTTTCACGTTGTTCTATAGGAATATGTGAAACCAAAGTACAGTAGAAGAGAGAAGACTCATTCGTAGAACTATAAAAATGAGATGGTGCCATTTCCCGTTACATATCATCAGAGAACTTTTTTTTCTTCTTTTTTTTTTCCTTCCCATCTTTACATAGGTGTGACACAGGCTTCAGCGGTGTCCGCCCTTTTTTTTTCCGTGTCAGGACCGCAACAGGGATGAAAGGGAAAAAAATAAAAGATCCTGCAGTGCTTGAAGGCACGACCTTGGAGCTTCAGGCAACCACAGCGAGCTGGCTGCGGTCTCTTCGGTTTGCTCATGCCTACTGTCTGGAAAAGCAGGAAAGGTGGTTGCTGCAGCTGCTGCTAGAAATGTTGCCACCGTGTGAATCCCATTTTTACAGTCAGTTTAGACTAATCATACAGATTTAAGGGTGTTTGGAAGTTAGTTATGGAAGCCTTGCATGCCTTTCCTAGATGCTGTGCCCAGGAAATATTTGCCATGGAAAGAAATAGAACAAAGTATTACTGGCAGAACTCACATGCTGCATATGCTTAACATTATATTTATCTAAAGGATTTTGCATAAGGATACACACTTAGTCATGCTCCGAAAGCTTAGATCCTTTTCCTTCAATTTTCCTGTAGCTGACAGCAAAGTTGAGAATTTATTGGACAGATAATGTAAATCACAGTTTTAAAGGCAAGTTTTGTACGCTGGATTTAAGAAATGTTTAAAAAATTACATATATTTATTATGTGACCAGCTTCTGCAGAGATACTGCTTATTTGGCAATTTTAAAGCAGTAGTTTGGTTTTGTTGACAAAATGCTTTTATCTAGGAGTATTTCCAGACAATAAATTTGATACAAGGGGTTTAAATTGCTTTAAAATAGTTGGTAAATAATATCTTATTCCAATACATCTGTTAAACCAAGGTAAATGTTTTATGTCTCAGGCACACATGTTAGTTTTCTAGGAACACAGACATAAAAAATTTGAATACTCCTATGGGTTGTTTCAGAGTGATGCATTAACATATTTACTTTGACCTCGACAACACTGGAAACCACACAAGTAAGTCATCACTGGTAGCTCTAAGACAAGAAGTATGCTGCTGTTGTAGCCAAAGTACAGCTGAGGTGGTTTTAAATTTTCATGTCATGGATAGTTTGCAATACGGCTTGTGAGAAAATACATTTGTAAACGGCACAAAGCAGCACCAGGGAGCACAGAACACCACAAATTGTCTATATGATCATTCCTCAGCACGGCGCTCTACAGCTACTGGAAGTTTCCTTTCTTAGCTTCTTGCATTTCTGATTGCCAGCTTTTCTTTCTTTTTTGTTTTTTGTTCAGTCGCAATCTAAGGAACTATTATATCTGGAACTGGAGTGACCAAACTGGGAGACTTAAAATATCACATCATTGTAATCCTGACAGCTGCATTTAATTGCAGATAATGCGTCTACATTTTAAAATAGAAAATGAAGACAAGCAGTTACATCACTTGCATTTGCTGTATCTTTTTGCCAGATGAGGCAATTAGGATTATTTATTTTATACTGTCCAAGAATATCTTGGAAAGTTAGCGAAACATATGGATACGCACAGAGCAACTCCGGTTCCCGCTCCAGTAAATGATAGCAGTTGTACAGCCAGTGTTTCGTCACGTCTCTGCTTACAGTCTGAGCGGGCATGCGAAGACAGAGAGCAGTGAAAGAAAACAGATAAGCTTGGGAAGGAAGAGGATGACAGCAGAGGTTCAAGTCTGATTAAAGGGAAAATGTGGTGTTTCCTTTTCCTTCCACTAGTTATAAACAACTAGTGCTGCAAATTCATGTGCGGAAGCTGTAAGTGCGCTACTGGTGTTTCGGGTTTGTGTTCAGCAATGCTCCCCAGGTGTGTGTTATACGCTGTGGTTACAGAGGAAGGATGCACACAGGTAATGCTTTAAGTCCAAGGGGAGAAGCCCTTAAACTTTTCATTTTGATTCGGCTGGAGCTCAGCCCTGTCTCGAGTTCTTCCACTTTCAGATCCAGGTTCAGCAAAACTCGAGAAGGATGCTTAGGTTCTATTCCAGTTTTAGGGACGAATATAAGTATATATGTATGTGTGTGTGTGTATGTATGTGTATGTATATGTATATGTATATTTGAGCCAGTTTGTGTTCAGCTGAACTCCCCACTAACTGCTCCAATCTCAAAGCGAACCATGTAGATTGAAGAAGTATTTCCTAGACATCGTAGGTCAGTGGACCACAGTCAGTCCCACACATTGGTATCATCAGAATTTTAGACTTAAAACCCTGTTGTCTCTGGCTCGGTGGACTGGGGAATCACCTGTGGTCATCAGGTGACACTTCTGAGACTGCTGAGTTTGGGGTAGCAAGTCCAAATCTGTGGGAACCAAGCTAAGTGGCATCTCTTCTGACAATGCTCTTGTCTTTATAGTTGGTTATTCTAGCTCAGAATATCAGATTTTTAAATAAATCACACTTTTAAAGTTCAAGTAAAAGTCTCAGATATTTTAGAAAGTGTGTACAAGTACAATGATTTATTTTTAAAAAAAAGCTCTTGAGAGGATCCTTTATGTTAATTAGTCAAGCTGGATCCTAGCATGTATTTTTTTGTTTTCTACTGACAAATATGTTTCCACTGGTAACAAGAACCAAAATGTGTTTTTAAATTTTTTAAAACTAGTGCAAGCAGATTTAATCTATTAGGACTGTTTTCAGTTGTGTGTAGGACAGCATTCTAAGGACAAAAGAAAATAAATATGAGCCTCTAGATTTGTTTATTAAAAACACATCTATTTAGTTAAATCTCTCACAAAGCCTCTGAAATGAAGACGGAAAAAAAAAAAGAAACATATATTACATGGTTGCCTGTCATCTTAGAAAAGCACAGAAAACGTGTGATGTATCTCAAAAACACTGTTAAAACAAGTCAGGGTGGCCCAAGCTCGGTGGCCTGACGACCAGATGAGGTCCTTGTAAGCCATTGCCATCCACTGCCGTCCCTTCCCTTCTTCCCTCTCCTCTTCCTCCTCACCCTGGTCCCTGTTGCACTCCCCTTTGCAAGCGTAGCCCTCCCTAAAGCCGACCCCCAGGTCTCCTGCGTCGGACACCGAAAACCATGTTGATGGAAGGGAAGGTTTTGCTACGGAAAGATTGCCTGAGTTGTAGACTGAGCTTGGGCGTGCTCTGCTGGGTGCCAGCAGGGACTGAGGGCACTGGACTGTGGGTTGGGAGGGGGTGTCACTCTTCAGGTGGTACTTGCTGCTCCAAAAGTGATTCCTTATCCCTCCTGAGAAAAAAATGATGGGCAGGACTGAAGTGTATCACTGGAGAGGATCGGCCCCTGGGCTGCCGCCTAGATTATTCTGATGCTTCCTAACTTCCCATTCACTGAAATCATCAAGGCTTTAAATCAAACGCAGTTCGGAGAGAGCAGTGAATATAAAATGTAGGTGACGCGTCATGAACATCCTTGAAAGTATAATTTTATTAAAAGGCATGTCCAGCATGTAAGTAAAATACAGCTCAGAAAATTTCAGAACATCTTAAATGATGAAGTTTGAAGTGACCTTGTAGTCTATACATTTACATTTGTTTTAGTAATAAAAATAAGTGTTTGTTAGCAGTACTGTAATGCATTAATTCTTAATGGTGTTTACTTTGATACAAACAATCCCTAGCCAGAAGTTGAGTACAGAATAGTTACAAGAAAAGAAGCGGCATCAAATGCAAAACCTTGGTATTCTCTCCAGAAATAAAAAAGAATCTCTGCAATGAATTGTAATAAAATTAATATTTGTAAAATGTGACTTGGTGTTTCTGAGAAATGTTAGTCCATTTTCTTTGAATATGTGAATTAATTAAGTTCTCTGTTTGGTTTTGAAGTTTAATTTAAAGATGCTTTGAGGAGGCAGATTAAATATTGCAAACCTCAAAATATTTATTCCAGACTTATGAAACTAATTTTTAAATGTAAAGCAACCATCTTAATAATGGGACAACAAGCAAACAAAATTCACAAATCAGCCTGAAAATTAAACATTGACAAATAAGTAAAAGGAATTTAAGGTCCAAGTCTGAAAGCTTTTCACAAAACCAACTTCTTTTGTTTGCAAATCACAGCATATGAAATGGTTGTCTAGCATTTTAGATAAAAGCCTTGAAGGTTGGTTTTATTTAGGGGTAGAATAACTACTGCTGTTCCTTTCCCAGGGTTTGAACTGGACAAACTCATAAACAGAACCTATATTTTTTAAGGATCTTGCTTCCAGGTGAAGCTTTCCAGGAGCTAGTAGTGATTCATGGAAAGTTTTTACAGATAGCCTAGCAAGAGATTTGCCACTGCTAGTACTCTTTCCATATGTCCTGTTTTCAAACAAAAACTACCCTTCGATTAAAAATCTCCTTAGTCTGTTTTGTTCCCTTGCAAAAAGAAATCTGTCTGCACACATGGTTGCAGTGGGCTGGTTAAGCAGCCTGCAGTAGGCACTGCCTCCTTCATCAGGGGAGTGAGAAGGAACAGATGAATTTCCAGAAAACGGTGACCTTCTCGCAGGCACTTTCCCTTGCAGACAACACGCGTCTGGAGTGCTTCAGCTCATGAAGGAACTGTGATGCCACTTTCACTGCAGTCTAGATAGACTAGAATCTCTTATTTTCTTCTCTCTTCCTAGCAATGGAGCCAGTCAAAGATACTATGGTCATTGCAGCTTAAGCTCCTATCAATGTTAACTGAAATAATAAGCGTCTCTTCACCCCACGATGACAAACTGCAAAATGTAAAGTCCACTGCCCACTTTACACATGGGTAAATTGCAGCTAATACAGGCTCAGTCTTTTTTAATACTGCTTTTCCTGAAAGAAAATGAACCGGCTAAAAATCCCATAAAGAGTAACTGTTGTTCCACAGCTTATTTCTGCCCTCCAGACTGTGTCAAGCAACACACTAGGTAAGAAAAAAGCAAATTTATGACGTGTGTAAAATAGGTGTCCATGGCAATCCCTCAAATTTTGAGATTCCCCCTGGGGACAAACTGAGTGTGGGTGCAGAGATTCAGCTGAGCAGATCCTATTTCAGGGCTTCAACCTAGGGAGATAGAACTGAGTTGTAACAAAGGGTTTGAAACGGGATTTTACAGCTTTCAACTAACATCCTTACAACTGTTTGTTATATAATTCTTGTTATCAATCCTGATGCAAATAACCTCAATAAAGTCAAAAGAAGAACTTGCACTGGACTTTGAATATTTTCCCATGTTTAACATACCTCTGAGTTTGCTATTTGTTTACTGACAGTGCACAAAATTGCAGTCCTCAGCTAGGAAACATCAAAAATGGAACAATTTGACTGAAAACAGAAAGTATTTACTTACATAAACCATGCCTGCCAGTGAAAGAAAAATTAAGGCAGGAACACTGAGTTTGGGGGTTTTTAAATGTATTTTGTTCTTTGCAGCACTCAGCACTAAACTTTTCCTGTGTATTATCTATTTGGACTTTTTCCTGTAAAATGCCAGCGTGTTCCTTATGCTAATATACATAGTTTTCAGTTCTGCATTTTATTCCTCCTTAATACCATAGAAAACCATGGTATTATTTTGGTGTTTCAGTTCCTGGAGAGTTAATGGCTCCAACTCTGGAAGAAAAGAAAACACAACACAGGTGCAATCCTTTTTTTCTTTTTTAAATAGGATTTAAGTAGAATGAAATCCACAATTTACCATGCAGATTAAACACCATAATTATGGTGATCTGTTTTTACATTTCCCTAGACTTTTGCAGAAGCACCGGCTGCTTCAAAGCTCTATAGATAACCTGATTAATAAACACAGTTAATTGTTACCCACCTTGGCAACCCTGAGACCAGGACAGACTGATAAAGTTTTGGGTTTTGTCCTGAAATTCAGTTACCTGGCCAGACTTTTTCTGTAAGCGGTTTCACACTCTGCTGATACTAGTGACTCCCCTGGACCTTTAAGCTCTACTTATACACCTTTCATCATCCCACTAGTCCTGATGGTTAGTTATTTGATACACCTTGTGAGAAATGCCAGCTCTCAGAGGAGCTGCTGGCTTTTCCATCTTCTTTCCCCTCCAGACAACAAAAACCTGGCAGATAAAATTCTCTCCTCAGCAAGCAGAACACCTTCTCATCTTGTCTGCCAACAGCTGTATTTTATATAGCTCGTTGCATGCCCTCTGTCTAGGACAGCAGGTAAGGACCAGCGATGGTCGGCACCGATGACCTTAACGGCCCCCGACAGCACCAGCTCAGCCTCTGGGTTTCTTTGATCTTCAGCCCGTTGTAGAAATTACCCAGTTCCAGCAATACTCAACGAACTGCCATGTTGTTGTAAAGTGAGCTCAGACCTTGGTGATTTGAAGTTATGTGTTGGTGGAATGTTGGTTCCAGGCGTTTTCAGTCTTGCTAAGGGCTTAGCAAAATACCAAGACCCACTGAAGTTAACACTAATAAAGAAGTGGGTTTCAGGAGCCAGGTCGAGATACCAAAGTAGCTTGTCATCCCCACTTCCTTTGTGTATATAGCACTAACCAGCTCTCAGACCTTTCAACTAATTTCTAGTTATTCTGTTTGGGAATTATGGTTTATGTACTAAAAGTGTCCTTTATTTCTGTAGCTGCTAAAAAGCAAAATTTCTCCTTTCAACAGAAAATTTTCCTCTAATTACTGAGAATCAGTAATACAGCTTTTAGAATCTCTCAAGCTATTATTTCCTCTAGCAGTCAACATGATACTTGGATTTACTTTAATGACAGCAAAGTCAGCAGAAGCTTTATTTTACCTTATTTTAAGACCCATGTCTCAAGGTATCTCTTCCCATTTCCGTCATGTGTTTTGGCTTAAGAAGAACAAAGCCCCTGACACCACTTGACTTACTTTCTTCTAGATCCTAAGCCTACAGCCAAAGGAAAAAATCCATAGAATTTTTATCAGGAACACAAGGAAAAGCTCTTGAGTAGAGCATGTAAGTAAAGTTTTTCGATGATCTTTAACAAGGTAATTTACCTACAGGAACATTTTGCTAGGGCATGAGAGGTGACTAAGATACGGGAATTCATGCAACTACAGAACCCTGTCCTTCCTATCATATGTAGATTCTGTTTTCATAAGGTAATGAGACTTAATAGGTCTCAGATTCTAAAGCTCCACAGTTTTTAGTGAGGAGTATGTTCCAGATTGTTTTAAGATAAAAAAAATAAAACCCTCTGCTCCCATATTGTAGTGGACAATTTTTCCTTATTGCTAATAATTATATATTGTTTATCTAAATTGTAGTTACCTAAAACATAATTAGAACAATACTGATGAGATCAGATTAAAATAAAATTACTTCTAATGCAATGAGTGCAGCTGCTGGGTTACATTCCCACTCTACCCACCCATCCTGAACTATTTTCTGTCTCTGGTGATAATACTAGCAGTAGGGAAATACCCATACAACTGAAATAAAGCCATAGCTCACACTTCTGCTAGGTTTAGTGCTAAACTAGATACAGTCACCAATTCCAGTTTCATCATTCATCTTGCAAATTTTTTATCACTTTTTTCAAGCATAACGTTTTAGGATTCTCAGCTTTCCTTTAATTAAAATAAAGAAGTTTTCAGCAACTAACATTCCAGGTGTAACCTGGAAAATCTGAAACCTCAAGACTCAGAAATGAAAAAAACAAACCAACAGATGGGGTGAAAAAAAGGCTTAGAATTAAAGTCCTTATCGTGATTTTTGGTTGACTCATGGGCATTGAACCTGTGAAACTGGCTTCACTGAACACTCTGTACTAGCAGTTCAAGATGACATGTATCAGTTAGAAGTAATTTTTGGAATCTGAAGGGCCAGTAATTTTAAAAGCTGGTGCTGCAAACAAGCCACAACAACATTCATAAAGTTTAAAAAAAAAAAAAAAGGCAATGGAACTTTTTTTTAGTGTTTGGACAATATTGTGTCTGAAAATTCATAAGGTTTACTTGCAAGATTTTTGCACCACTGTAATCTAATCATGTGCTATCCTTGGATTTTTTTTTTTTGGTACCAGAACAAGTCGTTGCTCTGTGCTGCCTTAGAACGAAGCCGAGCTTTCAGCAAGCTATAGTGTGGTTTAGTTTTACTAGTGCAATGCATCAACCCTAGGGCTGGCATCCTAATGAGGACAAGAACTACGCTTTCATACAAAGAGGACTAGTTCCCCCTCCAGTCTGTTCAAAATATTGTTCACTGCTTCACACTCCACAGCTCCAGACCCTACTTTTCCTCGCAGTAACTAATAGAATGATATGAAGTATATGTCAGCATGCTCAAAGTTTGGGGGCTTGATTCCACATCACAGTAACTATTCTTGAGTATTTACAAGAATCACCACCTCTCACTTTACTAGCACTCTGTGCCTCCAGCCTGCCGTTTGCCCTTGTGCTTTGGGACACCAGTAACAAGAAGCCCAGTGATCCACCCTGTATCTGCCCTATGTCATTCCTCAGAGCTTGGCTCTGCCATGGGGTGTACCTAGCTTGTGACTGCTTACGGTAGGCTGCCAGCAATGAGCCCTAAGTAATTTCTTATATGTAAAACATGACCACTGCATGGCACCCCAAAGCTCTTTCCTTCTCATTCTGCTTGTTCCAGCATTGGTATTCATGATTTTAAATCCCCAGGTCAGGGGTTAGCCTGGGGGGAACTTATTTCAAAGGACCTTAGTATATAATGTGTTAACCACTGAGGCCCCAAACGTATCACAGCTAAGCATCACCTTGGCTAAAAATGGCCAGTAATGGAAGGTTAACACAGCGGCAGATAAGAGTATTTTTTACTGTAACGCAAGTTTTTCTGAACAGCTATCTCATCTCAAGGTAGACCTAAACAAGAACTGTAAGAAAAAAGTTTCATCAGAATGAAAAATGTTCCCAGGAATACCTTTTTTTCATGGACACTGCTCCCCAGCTTCAGGGTTGCAGATCTTAGCAAAAGAGATGACAAGCACAGAACAACTGTGGACTGCAACGTATACCTGGAATACAAGAGCTCTTCTGGGATGGAAACTGGAAGATGGTCACCATGTTACATGAAAAAGTTTCAGCAATCTGCTACATTTTGGCAGGGCATGAGGAAAAGTTTTAGACAACAAAAGCTTTTGTTTTGTTTCTCAGAAGAAAACTCCCCCCATTTCTATACTAATGCTTGCATTGAAAACAGGGGGAGGGAAGTGAATCCACAGAGAAGGAGGGAGAAAAGCGAGCTTTTCCACAGAGAGAACAACAACATATCAAGGATTTGACTTACCAAGGGGCCATCCCTTCTGCCTCAGGTTCTTGGTGTCTTCCTTGTCTCAGCCACCATGCTACTTATTTCTGCCAGCATGTTAATGACAAAGCCTAAAGTGTGTAACACTGGAAGTTGAGATGCAACCAAATAAGCTGCTCAGTGCCCCAGAGCTTAGGAGAAGGGACAGAACATCTTGACAGGACTACAGAGCAGTTAAGTCACAAGGAAAACAAGATGATTATTTTATGTTGTTCCTATTTCAGCCTGGGCAGGGCTAGATTACAGCAAGTCTTGCCAACCCTCCTTGTTCAGACACAGGTCTATTTGCTTTAATTAAAAAGTAGGCTAGGGAAAG
>NW_009730337.1:10146-12293 GCF_000703405.1 Apaloderma vittatum
CTATGAAATTATTGACTGGGGATGAGTCTATGTCCTTGTTTCTCTCTTTACTGGTCTTCTATTACTCTCATTCTTCTTTTTATTTCATATATTCCATCCATTTCTCCTATTAAATATGATACATTTAGACTGAAGAATAGTCACTGAGGGTCTTAATCCCTTCTTCCCCTTTGGAGGGCTGCTGTAACAGAAAAAGAAATGTCCTATGCTAATACCTAACTACAGGAATTCAGCAGGCAGCCTCTAAGCCACTAATCTGAACATAATCCAGCTATACCTTTGAGCAGCACCACAAAGGCAAAGCAGAAGTATTCATCCTCACTGACACATGTGCATTTATTTATTAGCTGGGAAATTATATATGTTCATAAGGGCACTGTTTCCTGAATAGCAGCAAATCCATACATACAAAGATTGGGATATTGTTGTGCAATTTGATTTACTTTATTGAGTAATAGTCTGATAGCTACAATAGTGAATTAGAAGGAAGAAGAAGAAAAAAAAAACAAACCAAAAAACAACCCTGCAAAAAAAATTGTATTTCCCCACATTTTGGGAAATAAGCTGAAAAAAACATTCTACACTGTAGAAGACAGCTGTAACTGCTGATATCCATGTTTTGACATTGGAGCTGAGCAACTGCAAGTCTGCAGCATGCTGTCCTAAAGCCTCAACCAAAAGAGGCTTAACAGTAATAACATGGATATATCACCACTGGAGAGATGTTAACATGTTAAAGATTCTGGGATACCAATCTGGTATAATCAGCAACATACTGGGTTCCTATGAAAGATGTGGCATTTCTCTTTAAGGTCAGCTTTTAGAGAACTTTAAAAACCAATGTTTTAAACTGATTGCTTACAGTACTCATTTACCTGCAAAAAAAGCACAAGAATTATAGTTCAATAAAAACTGAATACATGATCACTTTTTTGACTGGATTTGATTAGTTGCATAACTTTGGCAAGATTATCACAGTGTGATCCAGTTAAGCTTTCAGGATTATACGAACACCAGCACCAAATTAATCTTGGAATCAGACAACTGAAATACTTATGCACTCTTACACATCCCTGACCACTTCTTCAGTCTGTCCCAGTCCCACCACTTCAGTTAGCATTTGATAGTTATTGCAGTATTTTATGCCATTGATAAAGCAACACAATCTGGACAGATTTCTGGCTTCTCTCTCCTCACAAGAATAGCATGCTACCTTGTCGAACCCCCGAGGATGCAAGTTGGGATTATTCCACATAAAGTCTCCCTTTGTGGCATCTGAAATAAAAACCTTTCCCCCAGAACTGCCACTGTTTTGATAGTGAATTCCACGCCGAGTTGTACAACTGGTTACTCAGTTCTTTGGCTGAATTTAAGAATTGCATTTAAAAGTTACTCTGTATTACAGGCATTTATAAAAGATATTTATACCTGGTATTGGTACTCTTTCAAGTACTCTTTTAGTCTTGTTGGTAATGGCAGGTCCCAGATCTGATTTGTACATTTGTTTATAGCTATTCTGCAGCGGTGTTGCAGAGACGGAGCAGACGTATAGAGAGGTTTGTTCAAGTAAAGATGAACTGTTCCATTTGAAGGTGTTTCGGTTCTGTCCTTGCACATAAGAACATAGTACTCAATCAAATGCACAACGCTGTTGAACTGTTTAAGTCTAGATCTAACACAAGTGATAGAGTCCAGTCTAAACTTGCCATCTTGATATTCTATACGTAGATTGGTCGGTCCTGCTGATGTTTTTACCGAAATGGTCAGCAGATACTCTGAGTGTGAACTATCCCTAACCAAGAAGGTCCCTTCGGGGGCGTCCTGTAATCTCTCCTTGGCTTCAGCAACAGTCATGTTGCCCCAGTACCATCCTGTTAAAAGAGCAGAGAAAGAAGGGGGTTGTTTATCCCTATTTGTTTGTTTGTTTGTTTGTTTAAAAAGATCATCTTTGGCTGAAAAACTCGGAATAACCCATTTCCTTTGTTGTTTGAAAGTCCTGCAGGCACTGTAAATTTATTTGCTATTTAATTTCATTTGCTTTACGGTGCGGCTCGTTTTGACAGAACCTTCCAGGTCTGTTTCTCCGTATCAATGCGTACACACGCACAAACTTTTGCTGCGGCGCCCGGTGAGTCTGCTGCCGAAGC
>NW_009730338.1:0-20283 GCF_000703405.1 Apaloderma vittatum
CCCTATCAGGGTAAAGCGGTTCAAGACAGGAGTTTTTCAAAAACGTTTTCTTTTAATCAAGTTAGTGTAGAAACAGAGGAAAGATGTAAAATTATTTTAGCAAATGTGTGACATTAATTAATATTTTTGGGTAGAATTACAGGTTATTTTTTTTTCCATTGCATTAACACTAGGGGTTATTCCATTTGTTCCATTGCTTAGCAAACAAAGATGGTTTCTCTAAAGTGATAATGGGAAAAAAAAAATTATGCGCTTTGTGTATATCCTTTCCTGCCATTTCTGTGGGAGGTAATTTTTTTCCCAAGGAAGTCCCATGAGTACTGTGCAGGCTTTCCTTGATTGCATTGTTTTGGTTTGCTCTTTCACTTGTTTTAAGAGATGGCTTTCAGCCTTCTGTAATGACACTTATGATACTAGCTGTATGGACGTCTTCACTCCACTTTGAAATCAGTGAATTAGGAAAAAAACTCATAAATGACACTGAATAATAAGGTCAGAGACTTGTAGTCCGAATCACCCATAGATTTAGCTCAAAGCTTCTGACTGATGCTGACAAAGATGAGTGTTGCCACCATAAATGTCAGGACCTAAGTTACCACAGGAGCAAAATCAGGTGGTGTGGTGACAGCAACATATCATTTCATCAATGATTACTATCCCTGAGTAGCTCTGATTATTGAAATTAATAACACAGCCTCACTGACGGTCATGCTACTGATACCTGAGAACCAGCATCTGCTTTGCAGCTTTCTCCAGCCTTGACGAGATGTGTCACTACCTCTGAGATATCCTGTATTTGGCTAGCTTGGGGAGGAGAGAGCAGCTGAGCCCTGGCTGCCTGCTGCCAGGGCAGTCCCATGCCTGCATGAGGGGTGACACAGGCTATTTGCAAAAGACAGACTGAGATGACAAGGTGGGGGAGTTGCCTTTCATGTGAGAGAGCAACTGGAGTGCATGGTGCTCTGCCTGGCAATAGATGATGAGCCAACTGAGAGATTAGGGGTGAGGAAGAAAAAGCAGACCAGTACATGTGACATTATATCAGGTGTCTGCTATGGGCTGACCAGGAAGAAAAGTGGATGAGGTCTTCTACAGACATTTAGAAACAGCTTCAAGTTTCCCTCTCATTGGGGAATTCAAACACCCCAGTATCTGTTGGAGGGACAACACAGAAGGCCATAAGCAATCCGGAAGGGTCCTGTAGAGCACAAATGACAAGTTACTGACACAAGTGAAAGAGGAGCCAATGAGGAGAGAGTACTGTGCTGGACCTCATACTCAATAACAAGGAGGATTCTGCTGGGAATGACAAGGCCAAGGACAGTGTCCATGAGTGTGGAGTTCAGGATACTGACATGTCCTGGTTTGAGCTAAACAGACCCAGTTCCGTTCAGTGACTTTACTTTTCAGCTCAGTCTGTTCTAAGAGGCTGCACTTTCTCAAGTTAGCATGGTTTTGCAGACAGCATCTGCTACAAGAAGTCATAACATCCGAGGTTTAAGGTTACTACAGGTATCGACATGCAGAAAAGCTCTTGCTTATATTTCATAGAATCACAGAATCACAGAACGTCAGGGGTTGGAAGGGACCTCAAAAGATCATCTAGTCCAGCCCTCCTGCCAGAGCAGCATCACCTACAGTAGATCGCACAAGTATGTGTCCAGGCGGGTTTTGAATGTCTCCAGAGAAGGCGATTTATTGCTATAGTGACCAAGGTCACTGCTGGATCTTGTATGCCACGCTGGCGGCGCTGGGAAGTAAAAAGTGTTGTGAGGAAGTAAAAGGCTGCACCTCTGGGAAGGAACAGACAGGACAGGTCATCAGGAAATTATTCTATTCCACACACGTCATATCCAGTATAAAGCTGAGGGATCACAGGGGTTAAGTCCACTTCTTCAATGGCCAGCATCCAAGGAGGACTCCACTAGATCTTCTGCCTTTGATCCTGAGTTCCTGAATCCAGCTTATGTGTCCATTTCCCCTCTACCACTGAGCCTCGGGCTTCCTCAGTGCCTCCTGCTCTGCAGCATCAGAGGGGATTGCTATCGGGGGAGGCGGGGAGCCAGGTTCAACATCTGGTTTTTATATGTTTGTATGTATTTATCATTATTTTCATTGTCTCCTTATTAGCGCTATTATTGTTTTATTAAAGCTTTTTTAGTGTTTTAGTGTTCTTTTCCAATCTGTAATTCTCACTGCTTCATTCCCTTTCCCTTTGCCTTTGGGGAGTGAGAGAGACTAGAGAGAATGTGTCAGTGTTTAGTGGCCGGCCCAGCCCTAACCCTCAACATGAGGGCAGGGAATAGGGCAGAAACCAAGCTCACAATGCTTGAGTTCAGAAGAGCAGATTTTATCTTTTTCAAAGATCTATTTGGAAAAGTCTCATGGGATAATACACTGGAGGGAAAACTGGCCCAAAAAAGTTGGATAATACTGAAGGATCACATGCTCCAGTCAAGGCTAGTCCATCCCAAAAAGTAGGAGGTCAGGCACAAATACCAGGAGACCTATGTGGATCAACAAGGATCTCCTGGCCAAACTTAAACACAAAAAGGAAAAGTACAAAGGGTAGGAGACAGGCAACCTAAAACAGAGATACACTATTCAAGCATGCAGAGATGCAGTTAGGAAACTCAGGGCTCAGCTGGGACTGAATCTGGTGAGGGATGTCAAAGGCAAAAAGAAGGACTGTTTCTATAAGTACATAGCTGACAAAAGGAAGGCTAGGGAAAATGCGTACCTGCTGCTGAATGAGGGCCATGAAAGTGTAACTTCAGCAAGTATGCTGATGCAAACCTGGAAGGAGTGGCTGAAACACCAGTAGGTCATGCTGCCACCTGGAGGGACCTTTTCAGGCTGCAGAAATGGGCTGACAAGAACCTCATGAAATTCAGTGAGAAGTGCAAAGTCCTGTGCTGGGAAAGGAACAACCCCATGCATGGATACATCCTGGGGAACACCCTGGTGGACACTTGTCTGTGAGTGAGCAGTGTGCCCTTGCGGCAAAGACGGCAAGGTATCCCAGGCTGTATTAAGCAAAATGTTGCCAGCAGGCCCAGGGAGGTGATCCTTCCCCTCTACCCATCACTGGTGAGGTCACACCAGGAGTGCTGTGTCCAGTGCTGGGCTCCCCAGTATAAGACATATGGACATGCAAGAGAGAGTCCAGCAAAGGGCCATGAAGATGATGAAGGTACTGGAGCATCTCTTCTGTGAGAAAAGTTTGAGAGGGCTGGGACTGTTCATCCTGGAGAAGACAAGGTTCAGGGCTGATATTATCAATGCCTTTAAATACCTGAAGGGAGGGTGCAAAGAAGATTGAGCCAGGCTCTTTTCAGAAGTGGCCAGTGACAGGACCAGAGGGATGGCCACAAGTTGAAACAAAGGAGATTCCCTCTAAATAGCACTTTTTGACTGTGGGGATGACTGAGCACTTGCACATGTTGTCCAGAGAGGTGGTGGAGTCTCCCACCCCGGAGTTATTAAAAAGCCACCTGGACATGGTCTTAGGCAAATGGGTCTTGGTGACTCTGGTTGAGCAGGGATGTTGGACTAGACGACCCCTGAAGTCCCTTCCAACATCAGTCATTTTGTGTTTATGTGAACTCAACTTTTATGCAGCAGTAGGATACTTAACAAGAAAAATGAGATGTACAATCAGTTTGCTGATTGAAGAAAAAAAAAGGAAGAACCCCTTTGGCATGATTAGATGTGGCACTTCAGGATATGATTTAGTGGCCATGGTAGTACTGGGCTAACGGTTGGATTAAGACGATCTTAGAGGTGTTTTCCAACCTTAATGACTCTTTGATTCTATGATTATAGGCAGTGTTCTGTTATATGCAAACATAGAATCATAAAATAGTTAAATAGTATAGAATTCTAGCTCTTGGTATTTGTACCACAGGCTGATACTGTTGTTCAAGTGGGTGAAGTAAAATGGAAAAATAGTAACAGGAATAAAATCAATTAATACCTCTGCAGTCCAATTAGTACTGTGAGTGCTCATTTGCTTGTTTTTGAGGTAAATAAAAAAAAAAAAAGAAAAAAGAAAGATCAGCTTTTATTAAATGAGGGGACTGGGCAACTTCAGGAAACAAAAAGACACAAACACTTCAGAATTAATTGCAGCTAACCCTCAAGATGGAAATGAAGCTGGAATGAACCTCTCTGACAAGCTATTGTAAATTAGGAGGGAAAAACGAGATTGAGTGATGAATCAGAAAGAATTATGCTGTAGAAATTAAACAGTTTTCAATAAAACTGAGAGAAAGGCAAAAGTTTTAAAATTAAGACAGCAGAACAGCTCAGAAGTATATTCTTTGTGTTTCCCCTTTCCCTAAACACTTGAGGGACACTATCTATGGTTCTGTCCTATGCTATCTACATTTGTGAGTGATCCTATAATCTAGTAGGAAAATGTTTCATTAACAAGTAGTTTGATGTTAATGAAACATGCAGATAACAAGCATTAGGCATACAGGCTCAGAAATCTAACTGCAGGTTCACCGAGTTGGAGGTTTAGGATTTTTTAGTATTAATTTCTTCTCAGTAAGGTGGGTGGCACTGCAGATCCCTCCTGATATGAGCTTATCTTCATCAGCCTCAACCTAAGTTTTGTTCTGAGCATTTGAGGTTATTCTGAACAAAGCCCAGGTTAGAAGTAGACATATATCATGTGAAGGAAAATCAGATCATTGTGTAAGTCCCTCCAGCCTCAATGGTTGCATTTTCTGTAGATATATCCAGGAGACAATGAAGAAATTGTCACTCATCCCAGAAACTCATTCTCATTACAAAAGAACTGGGTACTTTGTATTAAATGATTTGATGCAAGTACTTGTGCTGAATTGTAGAATAGGAAGTAAAATATTTTGGTCCTTCTCATGGAGGAGCTTTTATGACCTGATGGTGACAGTTCCTTTCAGCTATTAAATGTATTAACCTATTTATAGCACCGTGTTCTTAAAAATCATTTTTTTCTTAAACGATTGTGTTCCAAGCAGGAAACATCATTTGAGCTCAGCTGCTGTGTAACTTGGTTTAAATCAGTTGGCAGCTTTTGCTGAGCAAAAAGTTATGGTCTTTGGAGATTCAGCAAATAAAGACTGGAAAAAAGCCAGTCAGGCTGTGGCAAAAGTCACACCTTCTTTTCTGAACTTTTCAGTATTTGACAATTCTTGATATATTGTGATTTGTGATGCTGGCTGAGGAGTCTCACTTCAAAATATTCAGCAGTTGGGAAAGAGAGACTCTTCTGAGCATACTGGGGCCTTTCTTGAAAGGATACAGTTTCTGATTTTCTGTGGAGAAATTTTGACCTCGATGCACTTTTTAAGGAAGTAAAAAGTCAGGGAGTCTAGTTCCAATACTTCTATTTTGTTTTTAACATGCAGATGTGGTGTGGGGTTTTTTTTTGAAGATCTGCTCTCAGTTATAGGATTTACAGTGTTAATTACTTTTTAAGCCATGCCATATATTTTGGAGAAAATCCAGACATGAATTTTAAACTCTTCAGTGATTGACAACACGGACCTTGGTAGATTGCTCTCCTAGTTAATTGTACTCTTGGAAAAAAATGAAATAAAAATCCTGAACTTGTCAAGCATCCAGCCACATGTCTTTTGTCAGTGCTCGGCTACAGAGCTTCACACTGTTGAATTTATGCTCCCTTTGCTAGGATTTAGGCTGATCATATCATTCCTCAGTATGCTCTGCTTGTTCCCTTAAAGTGTTTTTGAGTCTTTTTCTAAGAGGCAGGTTTCCTCAACCTGTAAGAGTTCTTGTCTCTCTTCAGAGCCACTTCCAGTTAATCAACACGATTTTGCAGTACTAATTATTTTTAGAGGTAATAAAGGGATCAGAAGATCCCTGTTCCTACTCAGTATTTTCCCCGTGTGTATCAAGTATCACATTTTTGTTTTTTTTAGCAACAAATGGGAACGTGTATTGACATAATCAATAATCATGGCATCAAAATACATTTTGATTCACTGATTCTATTTGATTAATTGCTATGAACACAGAGTTCTTCTTTTAAGTAAAATTTTTTTTTAATTATTCCTATACATATATGACATTTCTTGTAGCCTTTTTAAAAAAAATCTTTTTGCTTGCCTATGTCCAGTTTCCCAATTGACTCTGTCCTCTGTCTGTACAACTGACTCAAGTACTCCCTCAGTTTTTGTCTCTTACAGTTTGTATATCAATCATGAGCAAAGAACTTATGCGATGACTTTTATATTCTTCTCAGTTATGAATTATAATGTTAAATTATAGAGGGTCAATATTCACAGTACAGAATCCACTAAGTCACATTATTTAACTGGATTGTTCACTTGGCTAGATCAGCTTTTCTAGTTTTTTACCTCCTTAACATACCAGCATATTACTTCCTTCCAGGTCTCTTGACCTTCTCTGATGATCAAGATATAATGAAAATCAACAACAGTACTTCAGAGAACTTGCCAGAATTGTTAAGCTCGTAGATGCATGATACTTCGAATTGTTAACTGAAGAAGACCTCCTTTAAGTAGTCATGTAAAATTTTGAACTGTTGTATTCAATATCAATGTATACTATGATGGGATAACAGATGACTCATTTCATGTGCACCTCCACTCTGTCTTTAATGTAATTGTCAATTCTGCCACTTCCAGCTAGTAGTGCACGAAGAATTCCTCAGTTTTCATGATTATACTCAGACAAAAGTAGCACTGTCTACTGATTTGCGGACTATTTGTCTATCTAGTAAAATTATTCTAAATAGTTCTTTATCATTATTCACATTTTAATCTTGGAATTCTCTCTGCTGGTTGCATAGTCTCTAGCTGTTCCCTGCTTCGTGCAGCTAGTGCTTTAAAAGCCTTAAGCATATTTAAATATAAGTTCACATATACAGTTCATATGTAGTACTTTGTACTTTATTCTGTTAGCAACAATAAATAAGAGCAAGTTGCTAAAACATGGGAATGTATGATTTGTGGAGCTAGATTAAACTTATGTGTACATTAGTTATTTGATGTTTTTCCAAAGTAAAGCTAACCACTGACTACCTCCTCCATGAATCACTTAAGTGTGGACTTGTCTGGGTACTGATGCAGCTTTAAAATGTCAAGCTAGTGAAGTTAATGGGAAAACTGACATTTTAAAATGTGCTTTAGGCATCTCACTGAACAAGGGCTTGGGTCAGCTGTGCAGTAGTATGCAAGGAAGCATGATTCCTGACCAACACCGAAACAGAGCTTGCCAAAACTGAAGAAAAAAACCAAGAAAGATGGGAACATGTTGTGTCTGGCAGAAATAATCAAGGCTACTCTTGCAAAAAGAAGGGATGGGGACAAGGTGCAAATCCACTGATAACATCAGAGCTTCACTGGATGATGATGATGATGTATGAGGGTCTATCAGCACCATGAGGAGATAATAGGAATTTTATTTTTAATATCTTTTACCATAAGGAATCATTCTACAGGAAGTTGAAGAGAGAAGTTGTCAAAATGATGTCCTGTCTTTGGTGGCAAAACGTCTTGAAGCACTTCCAGGAGCCAGGCAGCTGAGTTTTCTCCAGACCTTTAAACACATTTCCACACCTTTGTTTGTCTCCTATGATTACTTTTCACAGTCTTTACATTTAGAATGATAATGACTTTAGAGATCTGTATTTGCCAGCTGTGAAACTAGAAACTGCTGAAAGTCACAGAATCACAGAATATTAGGAGTTGGAAGAGACCTCAAAAGATCATCTAGTCCAAGCCTCCTGCCAAAGCAGGATCACCTACAGTATTTTCACAGATATTTTCATAGAATGGCCTAGGCTGGAAGGGACCTTAGAGATCATCTAGTCCAACCTCCCTGTCATGGGCAGGGACGCCACCTCTCGACTAGACCAGGCAACACATGGGGACCGAGCAGGAATTGAACCCGTGACCTCAGTGTTGTCATTGTTGTCAGCACCACGCTCAAACCACTGAGCTAACCGGCCCCCGGTTAGTAGGTCACACAGGAACGCATCCAGATGGGTTTTGAATGTCTCCAGAGAAGGAGAGTCCACAACCTCTCTGGGCAGCCTGTGCCAGGGCTCTGTCACCCTCACAGTGAAAAAGTTTCTCCTTCTGTTTACATGGAACCTCTTATGTTCCAGCTTGCACCCATTGACCCATGTCCTGTCATTGGAAATCACTACGAACACCCTGGCTCCATCCTCCTGAAATTTGCCTTTTATGTATTTATAAGCATGAATGAGGTCACCCCTCAGCCTCCTCTTGTCCAAGCTCAAGAGACCCAGCTCTTTCAGTCTTTCCTCATAAGGGAGATGTTCCACTCCCTTCATCACCTTTGTGGCTCTGCGCTGGACTCTCTCAAGCAGTTCCCTGTCCTTCTTGAACTAAGGGGCCCAGAACTGGACACAATATTCCAGATCCAGATTCACCAGGGCAGAGTAGAGGAGGAGGAGAACATCCCTCGACCTACTAGCCACAGCCCTTCTAACAAACCCCAGGATGCCATTGGCCTTCTTGGCCACGAGGGCCCATTGCTGGCTCATGGGCATCCTGCTGTAAACCAGGACCCCCAGGTCCCTTTCCCCTACACTGCTCTCCAACAGGTCAGTTCTCAGCCTATATTGGTACATGGGGTTGTTCATTCCTAAGTGCAAAACTCTACACTTGCCCTTGTTTATTTTCACAAGATTGCTCCCTGTCCAGCCCTCCAGCCTGTCTAGGTCTCTCTGAACGGCAGCCCAACCTTCTGGTGTGTCAGCCACTCCCAGGTTTGTGTCATTACCAAGCTTGGTGACAGTGCTCTCTGTTCCCTCATCCAGGTCACTGATGAATATAATTGAATAGTACTGGTCTCAGTACTGACGCCTGAAGGACTCCACTAGATGGAGGCCTCCACTTAGACTCTGTCCCACTGATCACAACTCTCTGACTTCTTCCCTTCAGCCAGTTCACAATCCACCTCATTACCCAGACCACACTTCCTCAGTTTATCTATGAGGATGCTGTGGGAGATGACGTCTAATGCTTTACTGAAATCCAGATAAACCGTTCCACTGCACTGCCATCACCTATCCACCTGGTTATGTCCTCATAAAAGGCCATCAAGTTGGTCAAACATGATTTTCCCACAGAGTTCTCACGGGAAAATCTGGCTTGGATGAGCATATGATCTGCTGGATAAAGCACGGGCTGGATGGAGAGGCCCAAAGATTAGTGATCAATGGAGTTAAATCCATCTGGTGGCCGGTCACAAGTGGAGTTCCTCAGGACTCAGTGTTGGGATCATTTCTGTTTAACGTCTTTATTGATGATCTTGATAAGGACATAGGGAGTATCATCAGTAAGTTTGCAGATGACGCCAAGTTAGGTGGGAGTGTTGATATGCACAAGTGTAGAGAGGCTGTACAGAGAGACTTGGACAGATTGGATTGATGGGCCAATGTTAATGGTATGAGCTTCAACAAAGCCAAGTGCCAGGTCCTGCACTTGGGCCACAATAACCCGATGCTATGCTACAGGCTTGGGGAAATGTGGCAGGAAAGCTGTTTGGCAGAAACAGACCTGGGTGTTCTGATCAACAAGTGGCTGAACATGAGCCAGCAGTGTGCCCAAGTGGCCAAGAAGGCCAATGGCATCCTGGCTTGTATCAGAAATAGTGTGACCAGCAGGAGGAGAGAGGAGATTGTTCCCCTGTACTCAGCACTGATGAGGCCACACCTTGAGTACTGTGTCCAGTTTTGGGCACCTCAATACAAGAGAGATATCGAGGTGTTGGAGCGAGTGCAGAGGAGGGCAATGAAGCTGGTGAAGGGCCTGGAGAATAAATCTTATGAACAGCGATTGAAGGAGCTGGGCCAGTTTAGTTTGAAGAAGAGGAGGCTGAGGGGAGACCTCATCACTCTACAACTACCTGAAAGGACATTGTAGAGAGGTTGGTGCCGGTCTCTTCTCACAGGTAATTAGAGATAGAACAAGAGGGAATGGCTTCAAACTGTGGCATGATAGGTTTAGACTGGACATTTAGAAATTTTTTTCACAGAAAGAGTACTCAGATATTGGAATAGGCTGTCCAGGGAGGTGGCTGAGTCATTATCCCTGAATGTGTTTAAAGGTCACTTAGATGTGCTGTTTGTTGATATGGTTTAGAGGTGAACTTTGTAGAGTAGGGTTAGTGGTTGGACTCAATGATACCAGGGGTCTTTTCCAACCTGAATGATTCTGGTTCTATGTTAAAAACCAGGCTGACTGCTCCTAATGACCTTCTTATCCTTGATATGCCTTGAGACAGCGCCAAGGGTAAGTTGTTCCATCAGCCTTCCAGAGATGGAGGCAAGGCTGACCAGTCTGTAGTTACCTGGGTCCTCCTTCTTGCCCTTTTTGAAGACTGGAGTGATATTTGCTTTCCTCTAGCCCTCAGGCCCCTCTCCTGTTCCCCACAGCTTACCAAAGATGATGGAGAGTGGCCTAGCAATAACTTCTGCCAGCTCCCTCAGCACTCGTGGGTGCATCCCATACAGGCCCATGGATTTATGGGTGTTCCGGTAGCCTAACTGATCCCTAACCCAGTTCTCATCAATGAGGGCAAACTCCTCCTTTATCATGACTTCCTCTAGGGCCTCAGGGGTGTGGGGTTCCTGAAGACAGTCTCTAACAGTATAGACAGAGGCAAAGAAGGCATTCAGTAACTCTGCCTTCTCTGTATCCTCTGTCACCAGGGCACTCACCTCATTCACCAGTGGGTCTCTATTGCTAGTTTTATCTGCAATGTATTCGAAGAAGCCCTTTCGGCTTTCTTTGACCTCCCTTGCAAGGTTTAATTCCAAGGAGGCCTTAGCTTTTCTAGTTGTCTCCCTACATCCTCTGACCACAGTCTTATATTCTACCCAAGTGGCCAGCCCCTCCTTCCATGATTTATATACTTTCTTCTTCCACTTGAGTTTGCCCAGCACTTCCCTGGTTAACTACATGGGTCTCCTGGCTCTCTCTCTTGATTTCCTACCTGTTGGGATACACTGATCTTGAGCTTGGAAGAAGTGGTCCTTGAATATCAACAAACTATCTTGGGCCTCTTTACCTTCTAGGACCTTGTCCCACGGTATTTCCCCTAGAAATTGTTTGAAAAAGCCAAAACAGGCCCTGCTAATTCCAGGGTTGCAATTATGCTTGGTATTCATTTCCTACTGCATAAGATCCTGAACTTCACCATCTCATGGTCACTGCAGCCAAGGCTGGTCTCAACTGCTTCTCAACCACTTCAATCAGACCCTCCTTGTTAGTGAGTATAAGATCCAGCAGCATCCCTTTCCTAGTTGGCTCATCCACCATTTGCATCAAGACGTTATCAGTGCACTGGAAGAACCTCCTGCACTGTGGCTGGCTGGCTCTGTAGGCTTTCTAGCAAATACCTGGGTAGTTAAAAACCCCCATGAGAACCAGGGCCTGTCACTGAGAGGCTGCTGTTAGCTGCCTGTAGAAGGCCTCATCAACTTCCTCATCCTGGCCAGGTAGTCTGTAATAGACACTCACCACAGTATCACCCATGCTAGCCTGCCCCTTTATTCTCACCCACAAGAACTCAACTCACTCCTCATTCACCACCGGACAGAATTCAGTACATTCCAGTTGCTCCACCACCTTGCCTTGTTGGTCTGTCTTTCCTAAAAAGGACATAGCCATCCATGACAACATTCCAGTCATATGAGCTGTCCCACCATGTGTCAGTAACTGCCACCAGATCATAACCCCTTGACTGCACACAGATTTCTAACTCGTCCTGTCTGTTGCCCATGCTGCATATGTTTGTGTAGAGGCACTTCAGCTGGGCTGTCAGTCATGTCACCTTCTTAGTGGAAGAGCCCTTAACTCCCTTGAGGTGTTCTATGGATGTTTTCCCTTTGGCTTCTACTACCTCAGGAGCCCCAGGTTCATCTGTAAGACTTTAACTGTGCTGCCGCATTGCCAGCTCACCTCAGAGTAACCGGTTGAAGGCCTGTTGAAGTAGTGTCCTGTCCCTCTACCCCTGGTGGGTCATCCCACAGCTTGTCACAGACAAGCCTGATATTGTTATCCCCCTGCCCCTTCGCAACTATTTTAAAGCCCTGTCGATCAGTCCTGAAATCTCTTGGGCAAAGACCCTTTTCCCTCTTTGGGAAAGGTGACTCCTATCTGAGGCTAGGAAGCCTGGTGTTGTGTAGATCATCCCATTGTCAAAGAACTCGAAGTTGTGGTAGTGACACCAGGCATGGAGCCACATATTAATAGACTGGATTCACCTTAATCTCCCAGTGTCACTGCCCATGACTGGAAGGAGAGATGAAAATATAACCTGAGCCTTAGATTCTCTCACTGACTGTCCCAGGGCCCTGAAGTCTCTTTTAATGGCTCTTGGACTAAAAGGTGCAGTTTTGTCTCCACCTACATGGAAGACCACTGATGGGTAATAGTCTGAGGACCTTACCAGACAAAGAAGTTTCCTAGTCATGTCCCTAACCCAGCATACTTCTCTTTGCTGAGGATCTACCTGGCACATTGGACCCACAGTTCCCCTCAGAAGGGAGTCACCTACTACCATAACCCTTTTTTTTTTTTTAATGGGTGTGGTTGTGATAGGAGTGGTGACCAATGAGACACCTCTGGCACAGAATGGCCATCGTTCACTCCTCATTTGGCTCGTCTTCCTCAGCCAGAGCCTCATACCTGTTGTACAGAGGCACCTGGGGGGGCAAGGAGGGAGTTGCCTGCCATCCCAAGCATGAACTTGCCTCTGTTCACTTCTCTCATTTTTATTTTTCAGTTTTTTGCTTTTGGCTTGACAGGGGAGAGATACTGGGGCCTCCTGATCCAGGGTACTTTCCAACGGGTTCTCCCATTTCTGCTTTAAAGAAGGCAGAGCCATCTTTGAAGAAAGTTGTATATTTTTATATTGTGACAAAGGAAATTCAATTAGTTCTGAACACATTTCACTTATCTGCCAAAATTATCATTCAACACTAGTGGGAGCCATGCTGACACTGTTTCCTGATGTCATTTCATGCCTTCTTCTACATACCAGCATACCTCCAAGAAAGGAGGTTTCATTTAGAGTGCAAATGCTGTCCTGAGACAGGCCTGGGTAAAGCTTTTTTTGTCATTTGGAACCGCTAGTCTGTTGAAAGTCTACTTTCATTCTACTTTTTTGTCAAGAACATCATGTAGTTACTGCTTCCTGTAGGAAAAGGTTAGTTTCAGCAACCAAGTGTTTAATGTTCAAGTACAGGAAAAGACCATGTAGATAAATCTGAACTGAAGTTTTGGTTTAAACACTCGGATTGATTTTTACTGTTTATTTTTGCAAAAGAGAAACACATCAAAACAATTAAGAGATATTTCACCATTAGTATTTCTGCTGAGATTTTGTTTTCACATTCAAAATTAAGACGGAAAGATTTTCACATTCCTGTGGGACAGAAAACAGTTTTTCTCCCCCCATTCTAGTCTCATGCAATCACTGAAGACTGGAGAAATTGTTTGATGAAACATATTAAAAGGAATGAGTTTATATTGTTGACGTGGTAATGATTAAGTGGAAATATAAAAACTATTTGTAGGAAGGACAAAACCACAAAAAAATGATTAAGGGTACGTGGACAACTTGTCATTATAGCAGTAGGGTGGTATTAATAAACTAAAAAATTAGTTTGATCATCATGCCAACATTCCTTATGGTGAGATTTATTAACTTTTTTAATAGTTTCACATGAAGCCTGTCAGAGATTGTAAACAGCCAAAGAGAATGATGTAATGGGACTTTCACATTGCGGAGTCTGTTGACTATATTTTCCTAGCTCTTTTTCAGCCACTTTTGTCTTTCAGGGCACTCTTGAAATGCAGTTCCCCTTTCATGGCTGCTAGGATTTTATTTTCAAATTTAACATGTTTAATTTCATACTTATGGATTGCTGTACGATGCATTGCATTGCTGACATTGCTGCAGCCCAATGTACTTGGAAATTCTTTTCAGAGGCTTTGTAAATTGCTGATTCTGATGAATCTGTTGAACAGTTAAGAAATTCTAGTAATGAAATGAACTGAGATGATAGATAGCTGGCACTTCCAGGTAAAATTGCTTTCTTTTGGAAAATGCACTTAATTGACCTGAAACTGTTAGCAGAAATGTGCAGACTAGTTCACTTGAAAAGATCTCTCCAGCTGAGGAGAGTCATGACTGCTAAGTGAGGATGCAGAAAACAGAAGTTCTCTGCTCTCTGAATCGGATAGAGAGCTTCAGGGAATGCTCTGGCCACCTGAATGGTGCTAATTAATTTCAGAATTCTGAAAAAGATGAGATATACATACAGGCACCTATTTAAAATAAAATATTATGGATTACAAATCCTCTTCTTAAGCGAACATGGAGATCAGACCTCAAATCTGTGTGCAGTTTGAGCTGAAGTCATAATTTTCAACAGCACTGCCTGATAGTACCAAGGCATCAGATGCTCCGGTAAATGCAACACAGAAAAGTGAAAATGAATGTCCAAAATAAGCTGCTGACCTTTGAGGGTTGAGGGAAAGATCTGATTATTCCATGAGAGAAATCCTGCCAAAACGACCAAGAAGATCAAAAGTGATAAAAGCAATGAATCCCAGGAAAGGCAACATAAACTATTAGTCAAACTGTTTCATAAAGTCTTTTTGACATAAAAATTCATAGCAGAGGTCAACCGTTTAATCACTTTAAGGGAAGTTTTTGTGTCTGACCTTAAACTCAAGTGGGCCACTTTGAACTCACTTAAGTTTTGGATAAGAATCCTCCCAGGGGCTATCACAAGGCAAATGAAGCATGAGATTGGGAAAAGCCAGCACAGATTCACCAAGGACGAACGATGCTTGACAAATTTGATTGCCTTCTATAAAAAAGTAACCTGCTCATCTGATGAGTGGTAGACATTGTCTACCTGTATTTCTCCAAGGATTTCAGAATGCTTTCCCACAGTCTCCTCCTAGAGAGATGGATGCATTATGGTCTAGACAAGTGGTCTGTGCAGTGGGTGAGTAAATGGCTGACAGGCCACCTCCAGAGGGTGGTGGTAAATAGCCCTTTTTCAAACTGGCAGCCTGTCCCAAGTGGGGTCCTCCAGGGATCAATATTGGGCCAATGCTGTCTAATATCTTCATAAGTGATCTGGATGAAGGGATCAAGTGTATCCTGATGAAGTTTGCTCATCATACCAAACTGAGTGGGGAACTGAGCACTTTGATAGGGAAAAAAAAAATCTGCAGGAAGACCCTGTTAGGTTGGAAGAGTGGGCTAACAAGAATCTTACAAAGTTCAGCAAAGACAAGTATAAGGACTTGCACTTGGGAAAGCATAATCCAGGAGTACAACCCAGGCTGGAATCTACCTGGCTGCTTTGTGGAAAGGGACCTGGGGGTCCTGGTGGACAAGAAGCTCAAAATGTCTGCCAAAATTTAAGGCTGGGCCGGCCAACTCTGACAGACACTCTCTGTGATCCCCATCCACCTTCTCAAGGAAGGATAACAGGGGAACCAGGGAGAGAGACTTTGAGGTTGGAAACAAAAACTTGAATCAGTTTAATGAAAAAGAAAATAATACTAACAAAAACAATGGAGACCTTGAACTATTTACAGATATATACAAGTATGTAAATACATTAAAAAATCAAGAGAATATGTCAATACAGAACCCCCACCTTCTGGATAACAACTAGTCCCTGAGTAGAAAAGTCCCAGACCAGACTTGTCAGCAGACAGGAAGGCCCAAGCCCAGAGTTCCAATGATAGTCTACAAAACCAAGAAAGGAAGCCCTGAATCAGTCACACTGTTGGAGGCAGGGAAAGGTGACCTGTCCTGAGCAGTAGTGCTCCCCTGTGGTGTGAAAACAGGAGGTGGGAACACCAGCAGAACAGGGAGAGATGACAAACAGCAAATAGCAATCCTCCAAGCATAACAGACACTAAAGGACCCAGAACTCTTCTTAGGGTCCCTTTTATACTGAGAACCATGGGAAGGAAGACCATGATTGGTCCATTTGGGTCACCTGACCCATTCTCTCCTCCCCACAGGCACAGCTGCCACCCCTCTTCCATTGTGATTGTCACTTGTACCAGGATCCTCAGAGAGCTTTTATTCTGGTGCTCTCAAACCAGGGCAATGAGTGAAGCTGCAGTGACAAAGAAAGCCAACAGGATGCTGGACTGCATCAACAAGGCCATTGCCAGCAAAGATAAAGAAGTCATTATCCCCCTCTACTCAGTGCTTGTAAGGCCACGCCTGGAATAGTGTATTCAGTCTTGGTTCCTGCTATATGGAAAAGATAGGCTGAAGAGGGTCCAGAGAAGGGTTACAAAGATGACTCAAGGACTGGGAAGCTGCCATATGAGGCAAGACTGAGATAACTGCCTTTGTTCTGGAGAAAGAACGCTTAGGGGACACCTTACCACCATGTTCCAGTATTTACAGACTATCTGCAAAGAAGATGGAGACGTCCCTTTTACAAGGAGTCATATGGAAAAGTAATGGTACTAGTTACTCCTGAAGAGACACCAATTGGACACAAGAGGAAAATTTTTCACAAGAATAATCAGTCATTGGAATAATCTCCCCAGAGAAGTGGAGGATTTCCCAGCATTTGACACTTTTAAGATTCAACTGGACAGGGTGATGGGCTATCTTATCTAGACTGTACTTACCCCAAGAAAAGCTGGACCAGGTTATCTCTGAGGTCCCTTTCAACGTGGTATTCTATGACTCCGTGATTTATTCATAACAATTCTAGCAGAAAAACATGCCAGATTTTAGATACTAGTTATATTTCTTATGTTGTTAGGATACAGACAGAAAAATAACACTGTCATCAGCATCTGATTTACAGTAATTTCATGGCATATCTTTAACAAGTGACCTATCCAAGCTTCTTCAGCATGTCCTGGTACAGGCCAAAAGCTAGAACAACGTCATGACATGACAAATACAGAAATTCTTCTGTTGTTGTCCAAGACTCAGTTTTAAACAGAAAATACATAATAAATGGTAGATTTTTGATTCTTAGACAAAATCTGAAGTGGAAGAGCAGAAAGTCCTGTCAGTATTCATGCTGGGGCTTATTTCTGAATGGTCTACAAGACCTAACTTTGCCTCCACACATTCCCCAAAAGCCCTTATTAAAAAGCAACATTAAATGTCTTTCACATAGAAGTGCTTCCAACCCAGACGATCTTATGAAGAAAAATGAAGTGGCAAGTGATGCAAACAATTTCCCCTCAAGATGACAGAGCTGATATACTGAGGTAAAACCATTCTTCTTGCAGTTTGTAGGGAGGGGTGGTGATGTTTTGCTGGAAACCTCCTTCTAACCAGTCAGAGAAATTATGCAGGCAACCATTTCCAACAAGGACATTTCTGAGCTTGTCTTCTTATGCTTTGTGCTGGCCTTTATCAGGAATAGTGTGGTGAGTAGGAGTAGAGAAGTAATTATGCCCCTGTACTTGACTTTGGTGAGGTCACATTTTGAGTACTGTGTTCAGTTTTGCTCCTTATTTTGAAAAAATGTGTAAGCTCCAGAACAGCCATACTCTAAAACACTATCCTATCTATTCCTAAACTCAGATGGAAATAATACATTTTCAAGTTAGGATTTTTCCCTTATGCTGATTTTTTTTCCCACATTATTTAAATGACCAACATCTTCATCAATTCACTCCTAACCTTCATTAGAATCACAGAATCATAGAATCATTAAGGTTGGAAAAGACCTCTAAGATCAGGAAGTCCAACTGTCAACCCAACACCACCCTGACCACTAAACTATGTCCTGAAGTGCCATGTCTACCTTTTTTTTAAAACCTCCAGGGATGGTGACTCCACCACTTCCCTGGGCAGCCTGTTTCAATACTTGACAACCCTTTCTGTGAAGAAACTTTCCCTAATATCCAATCTAAACCTTCCCTGGTGCAACTTGAGGCCATTTCCTCTTGTCCTATCACTTGTTCCATGGGAGAAGAGACCAATCGCCACCTCACAACAACTTCCTTTCAGGTACTTGTAAAGAGTGTTAAGGTCTCCACTCAGCCTCATCTTTTCTGGACTAAACAATCCCAGTTCCCTCAGCTGCTCCTCATGAGACTTGTGCTCTAGACCCCTCACCAGCTTTTTTGCCCTTCTCTGGACACACTCCAGCACCTCAATATCCTTCCTTACTGTGCTGCCCAAAACTGAACAGTGCTCAAGGTGTGGCCTCACCAGTGTTGAGTACAGGAACACGATTACCTCCCTACTCCTGCTGTCCACACTATTCTTGATACACGCCAGGATGCTCTGAAGAGACAAAGAATCAGGTACAGCAGAGTTTTGTAGTGATCCGGTCAGCCTTGCTATGGCTATTGTTATCAGACAAATCACAACAAATGATGATTTGTTCCCCTTTTTGTACTTTATGAAACATACACAAAATAGAAATTTTAAATAAACACTACTTAAAAATGATTTTATTTTATTTTACTTACTAATGGTACAAAAACTGTTTTCTTCCCACACCTTAGTGACTAGTCTTGCACACACCCTGGGGTGTGCACAATCCACTTCAGAGACCATTAACCTAACTCCTAGGTTGCATGAATGTCCTTGTTTGCTTTTCCTCTTCCTGGAGGAAATAAAGAACATTTTTCTCCTTTTGTTTCTTTAATTTGCTAAGCTCTGAATTAATGTTCCATTTTGTGGTGCCGAAAGTCTGTGTAATTTCTTGATTATATCAATAAATAATAGTAACTGAATAAATATATTAAAATTTGAATGGAATATTGCTATTAACTTGAAATGGAAATATCATAAGAGAAATATGATGAGAAAACTATGAGGACCCTGAGGACTCTAATATGACCTAATGTCCTGACCAGCCTCTCCTGGGACCCTCACCTACACGCTTTTCCCATGGGACCAGGAATTTCTTTTCAGCATGCGGGCCCTTGAGCCTTACCAAAGCTCTTTGCTGAATTGCTTTTTTTTCTTGTGAAAAAATTGAGCGTATGTTCTAGCTTAATTTTTTATTTATGCCATCCGTCCCAACCTTCCCCCAAGCAGCATAGATCTGTTTTCTGGAAAAACTGAAGTCTTTTATCTTCTGGAGAATTACAATGTGTTACAGCAAGCTTTTCGTACTATATTGCCTCATACTTATAAACTGAGACCTATTCAACATGTCCTGTACCTGTCTATTTTTAGCCTTGAGAATTCAACAGACTGAACAGTAAGATAGGATCTACATAACATCAAGGAAAAAGTGTTATGCAATTACCTAAAATCTTCCCTGGCTTCCCAAATGGGAAATAAGATAAAGAAGCAATTACTTATTTCCTCTCAACTGTCCTGTTTTGATTTTCTCAGGTGGACCAAGTGGCCGACAGAAGCTTCTGTGCAAGGGGTTTTTCTGTCCATCCAATTCTAGGTGGTTGGACTGAAAGACACCTTCCAGGAGTCGGTTTCATGGTTAAAAACTCCATCACCTCCAAACTTGAAAATCTGCCGACAGGCCATTCTGATGACATTGTCTCCCTACGCCTCCCACTACCCAACAAGCAACGTGTTGTTCTCTTCAGCATATATGCCCCAACTCTCCAAGCTGACCCTGTGGAAAAGGACAAGTTTTACACCAACCTGCATTGCCTCACCCAGAAGATTCCTGCAGATGATAAGATCATAATCTTTGGTGACTTCAACGCCAGAGTAGGAAAGAACTCTGAAGCCTGGAAAGGAGTACTAGGCAAGCAGGGTGTTGGAAACTGCAATGACAATGGTCGCCTCTTGCTAGAGTTTTGTGCAGAGCAGCAGCTCACCATCACCAACACTATCTTTCAGCAGAAAGACAGCTTGAAGACAACCTGGATGCATCCTCGATCCAAGCACTGGCACCTCGTTGACTAGGTCTTAGTGCACCAGAGCAATATTTGCAATGTCCGTCATACCCAAGTGATGTCTAGTGCAGAATGTCACAGAGACCACTGCCTTGTGTGATGCAAACCTAACCTCCACTTTAAGCCCAAACCTAAGAGGGGCAGCATTCCAAGGAGGAGGCTCCAGGTTAACAATCTTCAAACAGCTGCAGTGAGAGACAGCTTCCAGGTAAACCTTCAAACTAGACTTGAAGACCATGTCATATATCTCTCTCCTGAAGCGCTTTGGCATCATATTAAAAATAGCATCCTCCAGTCTTCTGCACTGGAATCTTTAGGGTTCTCCCCCAAGAAAAACAAAGATTGGTTTGATGAAAACAATCAAGAGATCCAG
>NW_009730339.1:0-2545 GCF_000703405.1 Apaloderma vittatum
GTCCCCTCGTCCCCCCCATCCGAGCCATCCCCCAGCCCTTATCTCCCAGGGCCAGCAAGAGCAGAAGACGTCTTCTCTGCTGTCCCCTTGGGCTTTTTCCCATCCCCCTTGTGCACATTCACAGGGACCTGAAGGGCTGCCTGGACTCCCTGGGGAGCTGCTCCTGCACATCCCAGGCCACCTCGGCCAAGAGCCATGGCAGTGCCCCCTGCGGTGCAAGGAGGGTGACCAAGCCCTGCCGGGCCCCTCCTGCAGTTTTTCATGAGCTCCTCCATTGCCAGGCCAGAAGCCGCTGCCGGTTGGGGTCTTGACTCCTGGGGCTTTCCCACAGGATTCAGCCCTTTAAGAGCTGAACGGTGCTGAAAATACATGAAACCTAGGGTGTTTCCTTCTGGTGCGGTCACGGGAAGGTGGCGTGGGCTTTTCCTGTGGGACAGCAGGAGTGTGTTGGCTCCTGGCTGGCACCTGCTTCTGAATCGTGTCCACGGAAGGCAGCGGAGACTGATGCCAGGAGAGCAGGCATCGTGCGAGGCGCGGGTACCCGCGTGTGCACCGTGCTGTGCCGCTGCGGTGAGGGGCGCTGGGAAGGAGAAGCCACCTGCAGAGGACTCTGCTCTCACGGTCAGGAGCCCAAGTGTATCTCACATTTCTAGACTTCTTCCCATTTCATTTCTGACATGAAGAAACTGCAGGTCTCTACAGTTTAATGAGGGCTTTCCAGCTTTGCTTGAGAGACAGCTTCTAGGGTGGTTTTCCCAAGGCTGCGTCTTGCAGGTTTGAGCCAGGGTTTTGCGTTAATCTGGAGGCAGTAAGGGAGCACCTGACACCGTGCCACAGGCGTGTTTTTTACTGGGGTGTGGGACGCGCATATACTAGTGTGTGGGACAGGCAAACACACACTGGCTTACAGCTCACTGCTGAGTTCTCCTTTCCTGGGGCTGGAGGGCTGAGCTTAACTTGTCTGGCCCCAGCCACCGAGTTTGAAATCTGTCACATTTTTTGTCAGGGGGATGTTGTGTGACAGCCAGACAGGGAATCAGAGCATCCACAGGAAAAAGCCTGGGTAACTTTCCTTTGTAGGCAGAGAAGCACTGAGGCACGTGTTCCACACTTCCCCAAGCAGTGCGTTTTGCCGTTCCTTTCCAGAAACACCCCACGATACGTCATGTTCCCTCCGGATTTCTGGAGTACAGGTTTCTTCCAGGTGTGGCCCCACACATCTCTGGATGTTTGCTTGGAAAGACGCTTTGCTCTCCTGCCGCACGCCGTCGACTGCGCGGTGCTGAGCTTAAACGCGCTCGGGGACGATTGACGTGACTCTGCGCGGCGTCGCGGGCGGTGAGCTGAGCCGAGGGGTGCGGCAGGGCGGGCGGTAGCTTTTCACCACGTCACTTGTTGAAGAGTCTCTCCTGGGCATGGCGGGTTGGAGCGTTCATAGGGCTGTGTTAGGTTTTTTTTTGGAGAGAGATGCGAGCACGTGAGTTGGTGTAGAGCTCCCGAGCTGCCAGCCGGGCTTGGTCAGCTGAGCTGAGCCTGAGCTCTCCCTGTGTGCATGGACGGCGCCACCGGGACTTGTTTGTGCTCCTGGGTTTTGTCAGCCATTGGGAAATGATTATTTAGCCCCTTTCCACATCCGAGAGCGATGTCCTCTCTGCGTGTGCTAGTGCTGCTTTCGAAGGACCGCGACATGTACGGTGAGAATTACTTGAAATAAGAAACAACTTTGCTGAGCCTTAAGAGAAAGCGGGAAAAAAAAAAAAGTAGTTTTAATTTTATTTTATTTTTAAACTTTGCACTCAGGCTATTTTAGGGGCTGATTTTTTAATTTAAATCTTTCACTTTTTTTTCCAGAGGGAATCGGCCTTAAATTTGTGAACTCGGTTGAAGTCTTTGGAGTGTTTCAACACTTCAGCAAGGCGGCTGGTGCCTGGCACTAGGAAGTTAGCCTGAAGAATCCCCAAGGTGTAAAATGCCGTTGCGAGACTCTCTGTCGCTGCCGTCGTTCGCAGCTTTACCTTTTTATTTCCTCCCTTGTTTTGTCCTGAAGATTGTTTTGGACAGCTCAGGATGCTTTGATACTTTAGTTTTCCCCACGTTGCTTCGCTGGTGGGAACTGAGATATTCTGAATTGAGCCAGAATTGGTTGAACCTGGAACCAGCACCCTGGGGAAGGGCGGTCCAGCCCCCAGTCAGGATCAGTGCAGACTTACGCAGTGGTGTTGCTTGTGAGACCTTCGCTGGATAAGGCAAGAAGGGGTCTGTAGGGGTTTTGTTAAAAAAAAAGTAATAGTAATAATGATAATAATAATAATACTGCTTAATGAGCCCGAGGCTCGTGAAGCTGCGCAGCAGCTCCCGCTCTGGCAGTACCTTTGGGGTGGGAAAAAATCGAAGGGTCTTCTTTTTTTTTTTTTTTAATGCCTTATGATAATAATGTCTCTGAGTGTCCCTGGCGTTGTGCTGTTAATGCTCTGTGGATAAAAGAAAGAAGAGAGTGGATGGCCCTTGGGCTGCGGCGCTGCCAGCCCGGGGTACCTGCGAGCTG
>NW_009730340.1:0-1132 GCF_000703405.1 Apaloderma vittatum
AGGGTGCATTCAATCCCCTCATCCAGGTCACATTGTCCGAGTCGAACAACTCACATTGTCCGAGTGCCTTTCTTACAAGGATCATAAGAAACCAGTGCCTTCTGGTAACACAACACTCTCTCAGCACCCTTTGGATTCATCCCCTCTGGTCCCATGGACTGGGAAGGGTGTAGGTTTGCCCTTTTCCAGTTAAGAGTCTCGTGTCACAGCACAAAGGCCTGGGAGACCTTGCTGGTGGTAGCTGGGGCACAGAGAACTTGGGCTGTCTCAGATATATCTACATCTCCTTTTACTGAATTTAACATCAGTCCCCTAATATCTTCGCTTCATCTTTCACTGCTCCTGAAGAAGCAACAGCTTGTCTTGGTGTTGTTGAATTGCATTTTGACTTTCCACTGGGCTTTGATAGGAACCATTGCTGTGCTTGGAGGACACTGTCCTTGAAGACAGGATGTGTCCAGGCGCACTGTTCTAATGCCTGGACTGTTCCTTGGTTGGATCATCAGTGCAGTGAGTAAAGACCCCGGTGTGATGTGCTGCGTGTTCACACAGTGCCTGCAGCTATGGGGTAGAAGAAGGGACTGAGCTTGCCTCTCTGATGGCATCTGGTGATTGATGCCTCTGACTTATGGGAACCGTCAGTGGCACAAAGGCACCAAATCACACTCTGCGATGCCCTGGAGTGTCTGTCACACACCTGCCCTGAATGGGAATGGTTTTTGTGTGGGACTTGTGATTTCTGTGCCATCATCCTTGGCATCTGCTGTAGCTCTGTGGACCTAGATTTCACCACTGAACTCAGTAGTTGCCCTAAATCCTGTGACTTGGGTCTGAACAGGAGACCAAAGTAAGTAATGAAGATTTAGTACATCCAAGAGATGGAGAAGAGAGAGACTGAGCTCTGCCTATGGCACATGACTCCATTCTGCTGGATGAACATCTCTGTGGGTCATCCTGACCATCAGGAGGAGGAACACGTTCAGTTGCCCTTAATTTCAGCATCAGCTGCCATTTCAGTTGGCCAAAGGGAAGCCCAAAGAGCCTGCAAGAAGATGCCCACAGATGCTATCCTGCCTCTGTGAAAAGCTCCATTTGTTTTTGACGGTTCCTGCACATAACCTTGAACCTATTT
>NW_009730341.1:0-6129 GCF_000703405.1 Apaloderma vittatum
CAACGCTCTCTAATCCTTCATCCAGATCATTAATGAATATATTGAACAGCACCGGCCCCAATAAAGACCCTGAGGGACTCCACTAGACACAGGCTGCCAACTGGACTCTGCCCCATTGACCACAACTCTCTGACTTCTTCCCTTCAACCAGTTAGCGACCCACCTCACTACTTGGTCATCCAGACCCCACTTCCTCATTTTAGCTATGAGGATGCTGTGGGAGACGGTGTCAAATACTTTACTGAAATCCAGATAGACCACATCCACTGCACAGCCACCATCCATTCACCTGGTTATGTCCTCATAAAAGGCTATCAGGTTGGTCAAACATGACTTCCCCTTGGTAAAACCATGTTGACTGCTCCTAATAACCCTTCTCATCCTTGTTATGCCTAGAGACAGCACCAAGGATAAGTTGTTCCATCACCTTGCCAAAGGTGGAGGTGAGGCTGACTGGTCTGTAATTACCTGAGTCATCCTTCCTGCCCTTGTTATAGACTGGAGTGACATTTGCTTTCCTCCGGTCTTCAGGCACCTCACCTGTTGTCCATGACTTACCAAAGATGATGGAGAGTGGCCTAGCAATGACACCTGCCAGCTCCCTCAGCACCCACGGGTGCATCCCATCAGGGCCCATGGATTTATGGATGTTCAGATTGCCTAACTGATCCGTAACCCAGTCCTCCCCAACCAGGGCAAACTCCTCTTTAATCTTGCCTTCCTCTGGGACCTCAGGGTACTAAGGCACCTGGGGATAGTTTTTCCTCGCGTTATAGCTGGTTAAACACTACTGTTATTTTTCTGCTATTTTTATCATTTATGTTTCATCATTGAAACAAGTGTTTTTATCTCAACCCCATGAGGGTCTGCCTACTGCTCCTTCCAGGCGAGCCCTACTCACTCCTGGTAGTGGGGAAGTGAGCGAGGGAGTGACCTTGTGGTTCCTTTGTTTGTCCCTGCTGGTCAATCAGCTTGAACCACGGCACTGCTGGAAACTACTTCTTTGTGAGTCTGTTTTTCTCTTCTTTTCATTGTTTTTGGGCTTCTTTCCTGGCTCTTTGTTGTGTCAACATGCTTCCCTTGCTTTGGATGCAGGAAGCTAGCAGGGAGATTTGCAGAACTGCTTAGTGAAGATGTATAGTAAATTTGCTTGTCTTTTTATGAGCCTGAACACATTTTGATGAGATAGTCTGAAAAAGGCATTTACTGTCATCTTTTTGAGAGACTTAGATTTCTTAGCATCTCTTACGACTTTTATACTGTCCTAGCAAATAGTGGAAATGCAGTCAGATGTTTTTAAACTGTTGTCTGATGATAATATATGTGTTGTTAACTCAGCAGAATCCAGTTTTGTCTTTCAGTCCCTCCTATCGGTAGGTAAAGGAACTGGATGGATGATTAGGCATATAATAATAGTACTAATAGAAAAGTTTTGAAAGCTGTTATAGTTCTTGAAGCTCCTGAAATGTTTTCTCCACCAAGAGCAAACATCTTTTGTAGCACATTCCAGGCTACATCTAACAAACCTGTTTGCACATTTGGCTCAGAAGAAAAAAGGTTTTGTTGGTATGGAGAATATTCATAGTGAATAATCATATAAAGTATTTAATTTATATTAGGCCATTATAAAATTCTTTTCTCCCAACAGAAGACAAAGCAGAAATAGCTCCTAAAGATTGCTATCGAATAGCATAAACATAGATAACACAAATTTGGCAAGACTTTAGAGACCACACTGCAAGGTCGTATAAGTGGTCTGATTGGAGACCGAAAAGCTTTAGTATCTGCAATTGAAAAATCTATCCCATAAATGATAGCCGTGGAACTAATGCTCTGTATTTTCTTCTTCTCAATTTATAATATGCCGAGTGCTGTGAATGAATTATAAGCACAGAGAAATGAATCCATAACGATGTGACTGTTCTTGGCAAATTTCTAATGTCGGAATTTGACAAGGACCATCAGGGAATTCCAAGGCTGAGATGTTGCCCCTGTTTGAACCAGTGCTTTAAAATAAATAAAGGCAGTAACCAGGTTCATTAGTCAAGCATCACTCCTGCTTTTATGTGGTCTGACTTGCAGAAATTGGGAGATACTGCCTCACTTGAAGCACTGTCAGCAATTCGTGAGGTGTGGGAATAGTATTTCAGTTGAAAAAACATTTGCTTTTCTTCAGCTTACTGAATGTAGGAAAAGAAACATCAGTCCTTTTTCAGTTGGCTGGGGGTTGGACTGCAATGTTTCCATAGGCTGGCTGTATGTGTCTTTCAAAGATAGCTCTTTGCAGATTATTTCAGATGGTGATGATGATTATATTTAATAGCTGCAGCAATCAATATTTTAATAGCAGCAAACTTCACTGATAGCTGCAAGACTGGAGTTCAGGTTATAAAGAGACGTGCTGGTGCTTGAGTCACAAGCTGAGGAAAAGAGAGATTAAGCCAGCAGTGACTTAAAAGACTACAGGATGTTTCCTTTTTCTGTTTTTGCATGGGCTTTAGTTTTTGGTATTTGTAGGCTTGATTTTTTTCACTGCAGCTTGTGCCAGAGGAGACAATGCTAACAATTGCCCTCTCTTGATTTGAGGTGATGGATCAGAGACAAACATGCTGGCCATGAAAGAAATAAGAGTATTTATCAGGTTGTTCTACAAAGATTATCTTAAACGCCAATGAACTAGTGAAATGGGGTGTGTAAAATATGCCAGTGATATTTCCGTAAAGAGCAAAACCCAAATATTTTTAATATTTCAGAACTTTAAACCTGAAGCTTGGTATAAGCAGTTTTGGCTCAATTCTGAATTTTAAATATGTACTTCTAAGTATATGATCTAAACAGGGTAGGTTTGGAAAAAATAACAGAACCTTTTCTTATGATTAGGGATATACTAAACAGTAGTGATAGAGGCACAATCGAAAAAACCCAGATGGGATCAGCTTCTCCTGTGGTTTAAAGTACTCTGATCAGAAAACTGCTTGGTTTGATATTTAGTGTATTCTTTCTGACTAAATTTTTCCATGGCATATTTATGTTAAAAATTTCCTTGTTGACAAAGCATCATGGAAATAAATTGAGGAGTAGGTGATAGTTTCTCCCACTGTAGACAGCAACAATGTTGTGTAAGGCCAATTTCAAGGGGGTTTTGGTCAGTGAAGAGACTTCTAAGGAAAAGCATTTGCTTTGGCAAGACCAGTATACCACTGTTGAATATTATATATCACTTAATTATGGAATACTTTTACTGTCTCACTAATTCTCACTGCATTTGCTGAACTGCTGTGGAAATCTATGACAACCGAAGCCATGGCAAACCCTTGATTGAATTGACACCTTTGCTATTACACCGATATTTTTGACATTTGAATTTGACCCCCTGGGAGAGATTTATCTTCCTAAGAAGTCATTTAGTAAATTATTTAAGGTCATCTTAAATTAGCATGTGCAGATGTCTGAAGGACTTTAAATGATTTATGGCAAGAGTTGTAGGACTAGCCTGAGGAAAGAAAAACATCTATCAGGAATTTCCACATTTTTTTTAGTGTATATCATCATTGTTACAGTAATGCAAACGTAAAACCCAAGATATTTCAACTACCAGATGTTACTCCAAACCTAGTTAAGTTTAGAGAGCTTAAAGGTTTATCCCCTAGTGGATACTGGGTTTAGCATCAGCCTTTCAGTTTATTAAGAAGATGTAATTTGAGGCCTAAGTTAAATGGAGTTTTGACATATTACTTTGCATCTGGGGTGATATTAATACTAATCCTCATGGTGTACTGAAATTCTAGATTATTATACTGTCCCAAGACTAGGTACACCAGCGTTGTATATAGTGGTATAAGCAGAGCTTTAGGTACTGTATCAAGCAGACCTGTCAATTGGAGGTCCTTTTAAAAATTGTGTTGCCTCGTAGCTCTTGAGTTGTTCTGAGGTAAGTTGTATGACTTGTGGCTATAATGATAAAGTACCTTCTGTAAACATGAGTTGCCTTTAAGCTGCTTCAGTGAAGATTTTTCCTCAGCTGAGTTTTTTTAGAAACCGAACGAGAGCATCTAAGCTGGTTAGAGCACTTCAGATCTGAGAAAGGGAAAAATCCACAACTGCTTTGCCTACAACAGCTGGTGCTGGTGCTGCTGGAATCCATGAGGCAAGGGTTTAAGCCGCCTGGAACTTATTCTCAGCTCTGCCACAAAGCTCCTCTTTGATTTTCATCCTGTGATTTTGAACTGCTTTGTGGTCGGCTGTGGTACAGCATGTAAGAGAGGAAGTTGGTCAGAGGCCATGGCCACATTCACTCAGCAGTTGCTACAGTTGCACCTATGACTAGAAAACCTGCCGAGACATCCCCAAAGAGAGAAAGTGTGTGTCTTTTTGCCTTTCCTTGTTCCCTGCTTTTGCAGTGGGACGGGAGTCCTGGCCAGCAGTAGTCACACTGAGCTTTTCCACAATTTCAGTGTGATGCATGTTCCCAGCAGCTATGGGTGCTAATAAACTACCTTGCAACAGACACTGTGCGTCTCTACCACCAGCTGGACTGTGACCTGTTTTCTTTCCAACTTACTTCTCTACAGACTTTGCTGCCACACACAGTTGTAGGCTGATATATATTAATGTTTGTGAGAAGCTCTGAGAGTGAGAAGAGTGCAGAGGAAAGGCAAAGGGTTTTTCAGATATGCTAAAATGCACAGATGTAAATCACTGTACTACATGAAAGTGGAAGTATGGCTATAGTGCTACAATGGATTACTTGTATGTAGCAAAGTAGGTGGAAACCACTTAATTCATATCAGGACTCACTGGCTTTTCTGTGGCTATGAAGTGGAAAAATGTGCGTTGAATTTCAACTTTGTTCCACGGGTGAGACTGCAGTAGCTTGCCCTGCTGTTGTGCAATACGCCTCTTTGGACTTAAGTGGTAATTTCAAGCGTTCACTGCTGCCTTCTTTCCTCCTCTGCCTTTCTTTCCTCTCCTCAATCTGTCCTAACATCTGTTTCTTTTTTTATCTTGCTTTTTTGAGAATATGTAGTGTAATTACAACAACTGCTTAGATTGTGGATTGTCATTGACCCTTGCTGAAGAAGTACTTTGTCAATCAGCAAGAATGCAACATTTAGTGCTGCTGGATTCATTGACTTTTTATCCAACTTTAGACCTGACAGATTGTGAAATGATATCTGCAATAATTTTCCATGCTCGTGACCTATGTCAACAGTTACTTTACCCATCTTCATCTGTTTTTATGGTGCAAACTGTCTGCTGCTGATGTGAGTCAAAGAATACCGATAGGTTAAGAAAATAGCCTGGTGTTTAATTATAGTTTAAAAGAACCACAAAATTCTTCTTAAGCTGAATAGTTTAACTTTTGGGGGTCTAGCACATGGACAGCAGGAGGTGTGCCAACAATCTTAGGCATCTCTCCTGCATGCGTGAGTGATGGCTTGAGTTTCAGTTTTTCAGACCAGGATATAGCCCTTGGATATTGATATATCCTCCTACACACTTTCATTAAATGTCTTTATTTTTTGTTTTCATCACAATGTAAAATGCAAAAAGAGAGTGTTGTCAAATTATATGCTTAGGTAGAACTTCTGTCAAAGAAAATTTCGTAACGCGGCAACTAAGGTACATACTGTTTTTGTTAGAGTCATTGAATCATAGAATGTTTTAGGTTGGGAGAGACCTTGGTCATCATCTCATTCCAAACCCCCCTGCCATAGCTAGGGGCACATTCCACTAGACCGGCTTGCTCAAAGCGCCATTCAGCCTGACTTTGAACACTTCCAGGGAGGAGGCATCTCACCACCCTTACAGTAAAGAATTTCTTCCTAATATCTAATCTAAATCTACCCTCATTCAGTTTGAAACCACTGCCTCTTGTTCTGTTGCCACACTTCATGATAAAGAGTCCCTCCTCATCTTTCCTGTAGGCCTCCTTTAAGTAGTGGAAGGCCACGTTATGGTCTTCTTGGAGCCTTCTCTTTTCTAGGCTGAACAGCTCAAACTCTCTCAGCCTGTCCTCATAGGGGAGATGCTTTAGCCTTCGATCATCTTCATGACCCAACTCTGAACATGGTCCAGCGACTCAATGTCCTTCATGTGTTCACAAGCTCTGGTCCTCATGGGGGACTT
>NW_009730342.1:0-3211 GCF_000703405.1 Apaloderma vittatum
CCCCGGCCCCGCGAGGAGGGCTCTGTGCCGCCAGAGGGCTGGTGCTGAGGGTCCCCTCCCTTCTACACCCACCGAAGTGGCACTTTGGGGCAGCTCGGGGCTGCGCTCCTGCAAGCGCCGAGAGCCAGGGTTTGCTTAATTTTACCAGAAGGGGACAGGCTGCTCTCCGCTGTAACTGCTGCATCAGAAGTTGGCGCTGCCAGACCCCGATTCTTTCCCACCTTCCCACCTGCTCCTCCAGCACGATTTCCTCCTCCCCAGGCCCGTGGCTCTGTTCCTCCTGCCTCTCGCCCTGCCCGGTGCTGTGGGACCGTACAGTGCCGTGCCTAAATACCGCCTCGCACATCCCCTCCAGGCCTGTCCCGGCCAAAGGACATCCCCAGCCCCCGTGTCCAGCGTCTCCAGGAGAGAAGCAGCTGTCAGTCCAGCTCAGCACGGCGAAAGACGAAGTTCTCCATATCTTTACCTCCTTTTTTTTTTAAAAAAAAAAAATATATGTCCTGGTGGATATATATGCATCTGCTTCCCCCAGCTGCCTTTTATTATGCTTTGCCACTTAATCTTCACCGTGCCTCTACATTTTATCTAAACATAACACCAGTATCTTTTCCTGTAAAAGTTTATTTGAGTATGAAATACACCACTTTGAGCTTTGACATTTATTCTAGACATAAAAATCCCTCTCAAAGGAGTGCTACAGGTGGCTTTGCAGGGGTTCACTCCCTTTTTGCAGTCTCTCATAAGTTCAGAGACCCTGCAGCTTGCTGAAAATACAAAAATAAAGAGCACTATTTAGATTTTAAAAAGATACTTCAGATTAATTAACATCCTATTTCTTGATCTATGAAAGACTTGACAACATTCTGAATTATTTCAAGTTCTAAAGCATTTCACGGTACAGTATTTTCTATATTCAAATAAAGATCACATGGGCCAAGGTATTATCAGTTCCCTTTTGAAATGAAGAAGCACAGATTTAAAATATATGAAACCAAACCATGGAAGTGGCAAACAAGACCACACTTCACGTTAAATAAGAAATATTTAATCATATGTAATAAATATATAATAAATAAGAAATATTTACCTGTCTTCAACTGTCTTGTTGGAGGGGTAGAACACTTTGAATGAAAATCCACTTCTTGGAAATGACCCCTGTGAAGAAAAATGTATAGACCCCACTTGTGTAAGCAAAACACCACACAGATAGTAAAGACACTGCTCTCCCCGCCTTCTTATTTTGGGAAATCCTTAGGAAGCCTTACAGGATTTATGCAAAGGCAGTCAGTGTTGGTGACAGTGAACGGGTCGTATTTGTCGGAGACGACGAGCATATCGGGCAGGGGGTACACCCGCAGGGAGTAGTCGTAGGCCCAGTACACGGGGCTCACGTACAGCGGGAGCGGCGTCAGGTGTCCTTGGGATAATATGGTCTTTACGAACTGCAAGATCAACATAAATAAAAAAAAAAGTGAGTTGGAGCCATTTTCGACACGGCAAATTCATTCCCGCAGAGCCGAATGCTCTGTTAATTAAAGAAGCTTTGAACCCAGAATGTTTTTCGTGAGCCTAATGTCCTGTTAATAAAGAAACTTTGAAGCCAGAAATGTTTTTTGTATGTACCTCACTTCTGATTATTAATGATTTCTAGAATAAAGCAGCAACCCCGCCCTACAACAGCGAGCTGCTGGTTTGGTTATTGTGTTGCTGGGGTTTTTTTAATACATAAAGTCCTTTTTAAAGCATAACGGCCAGTTTTTGAAGATGTCGGAACTATTTCATCGATCAGACTCTCCAACAGAGAGAATCTGCTCACCTGTTCCTCCAGCAAGCACCAGCATCACTGTAACATCCATTTTGTTGTGGATTTTTTTCCCCTCAGGGCTTTCCTCACAGTACCAGCTACCCACAAGTGCCACACTTTTCCCTGAACTGGGGAAATAATTCAATTCCCAACTAGAATGGAGATGGGTCGGTTCAGGTTGGACGTGAGGAAGAAGTTCTTCCCCATGAGGGTGGGGAGACCCTGGCACAAGTTGCCCAGAGAGGGGGTGGCAGCCCCATCCCTGGGAGTGTTTCAGGCCAGGCTGGATGGGGCTCTGGGCAGCCTGATCCAGTGGGGGATGTCCCTGCCCATGGCCGGGGGTTGGCACTGGATGATCTTTGGGGTCCCTTCCAACCCTGACAGTTCCATGATTCTATGATTCTGTGACTTCATCCATCACTGGAATAAGCCGGTGCTGCCCGGATCATTCCCATCCCATTAGATCAGTAAATCTCAGCGATAAAAATGCATTCGTTAACTAGAACCATAACGCAGAGCGTGACGTAGCCAGAGGAGGATTAAGACTTCAAGCGAGGAGGCAGAAGCAGCAGACGACCTTTTGGAAAAGCAACGCGCTGCTTTGCTGCAAATGTCACCACTTCATTGATCCTAACTTTTAAAAATCCCAAGGAATCTGTATGAAATTTTGCTTTTAGGAATCAATGTTTCTCGGTAGGTTATTCATTGCCGAGAGGCAGCTGCCTTGAAATTCTCTGATTAAAAAACGATCTTCGCCAGAAGTGCCGATCTCAGCTCACTCACGTGGTTGGGAATATCCATGTTGCTGCTAGGGAAGCGGACACAGTTTCTGCACATTTTGTTGACCAAATCTTCCCGGAAGATAATAATTTCTTGGGTGCAATATTGAATCCTAAAGGGAAAACGTTAAATAAAGTTAAATAAATGGAGAGGAAACTAAAGAGACAGGGAGCTGCGTTAGAAAGTCGATCTCCCTCTACTACAACAAAATGGAAAAGCACATTTCAATTAAAATAATACTCTCCCATCTTCCCTCCGCTCTCTCCAGATTCAGAAAAAACACGATGCTTTCACTACCAAACTTTTATCTCTGCTTCACTTCATCGCTGATTTATTTATTTATTAATCTATTTATAACTGCTGACTGTCAATGCAAGTGAGGAATTCTAATAACTTGAAAAATGTAAGACAAATTTTTCCAAAATTTGTAATTTTTTGAGAATTACATCTTTGCATAAATTAGTCATTTGGTGTAAAAAAAAAAAAAGGCATGAAAAATGGCAATAAATTACACTGTTACCTGCAAGGATTTGTGGTGAAAACTGAAAATGGCACAAGCTTTCTAAATTCCTCGGTGATATTTTCAGCCAGAGGAGGTCTAAAATAAATAGTAACAGATGTATCAAC
>NW_009730342.1:3222-17586 GCF_000703405.1 Apaloderma vittatum
CTTCTTTAATTTATTTAGCTCAAAACTCCCAAATTTGAAAAAGTGATGCAAACTGACCTTGGTAAAATAGAACCAGGACCAGGGTCTTCAGGGCCAGGAACAAACACAAATCGACTGCTGCAAAACAAGTTCAACATATCGCTTCTGTGCCAAATGATCCCAGAAGTAGCTAAACATCAGTTTCACACAGCCCTTACTCCCACTCTGAGGTGGAGATGACACCTCTTCCCGGCCTTAAGAACCACATAAATCGCAGCTAACGGAATGGAAGAGAAAAGCCAAACGCACCTCTGGGGAATCACGGGCCATATTTAATCCAGGTGGAAAATGTTCCAGGGAGTGGCAGTTTCATTTTTGCTCACTCAAGAGCAGTTTCCATGACTGAGCTTTTTTAGATAAAATCCCAACCTTACACTGTTCCCCAAACAAACTTAGAGCCCAGCTTGCTGTCTGATCATAGCTCACAATAGTGAGAAAACCCGGTGTAAGCTCATTTTTTCTAGTAATTAAAGCAAAGGTTTCACAACATAAATAAATTTCCCTCTTCATAGCACTTCGCTGTGTACCTTTTATGAATGCTGGGATGTTCACATATAACATCTGCAAGAGCCTTCAGAGAATCTAGAGTCAGAAAAAAAAAATCTGTGTTACAGCACCTGGTGAGACAATAAACACCCATTATTATATGAATCACCCCGTCCTTCAGTACATTAAAAACGTGTCACTTAGCAAATAAGGGTTTCATTTTTGCTCTCTTAATTTGCTTTGCCATCATTATTTTAAGGCAGCGTACAGGTTTGGCTGTATACAAAGGCCTTCCTACCTTTCAGGGACTTAATCTGATTTTTGCCATAGGGTGCAGATGAAAAATTTCCACAGAAGAAAAAGCAGGTTGGAGGTGCTGAAGAATATCCTGGGAAAACAGAGTACCTGTGAGGATTTCCATTCCCTTCGGTGCCTTTCAGCACTCAGCCCCAAGCCCATCCCAGGAAAAGCAGTAACTGGAACGGATCTTCAAGCTCTGCTGCTATTAATACACCTGAACTATTTTCTTGAGACAGGCTTTCGTTAGCTGGAAAAGGTACAAGTGTCACTCCTACTATTTACAGGCCCAACAACATTGTTTGTGCGTATCCAACTGACTCCTGACCCAGACATATAATTACATGAAGCACCATTAGAATAAATAATACAATTTTAAAAACTACTCTTTCCTTAAAGAGAAAAATAGCAAGCAGGCAGCAATGGATTACTATCAACCTCCATGTATTGTTCCAATTCAAGGGCTCTACCAACATTTAATTTGCTCTTCGGGGCTATAAAGCAACAGCAACTGGAACTGCCTGTGCGTTTTAAGAATCCGACGAATCCTCACAATGTCGCTAATCGCCCTGAAACACGTGCTTTGTAACGAAGAGTGAAAAAAAAGAAAGCCAAATCCTGTCTCTAAAATAAAAATAAAAACATCTGCTCAGGCATTCACCTTGCGTTCCAGGTTACTCTCCATTTTCCAAACACACAATACCACACTTGGAGTTACTTCACTATTTTTCAATCTAGTTGCTAATTAGGACAGAACTGTTTATACCGGAGAAATAGCTCATCGATTTTCTTCCCTTGCTGTGCCAGTCAGCTCTTATTTTTAATTTATAATCACAAAGGTTATTATTTGCCTATTAAAAAAGGTCTCAAAACAGTAAATGCAACGTCTGCATCTTCGCCAGTTGAGATCGTCACTGGTAGAACCAGAAAGCATCGAAGGGGCTGCTGATCTCTGAGAAGGTAAGAAGTTTTCTTTAAACTAAGCCCAGGAAGAACTTCTGTGAGCAAGGGAAACATTCTTGTCACAGCACATAAAATGGATATTGTCCAAAGCAATGTTAGTACTACGTGATGGAAAGGAAGTGTCAGCTTACAAAAATCCAATCCAATTTGTTTTGCAAGGAAGATCTAAAAGAAATACAAGAGCAACCCTGAAACACAAACAGCCGTCACTAAAGTTAGAGTGAGATCTCACTGGCTTTGTGCTTGGGTTCAGTGAGATTCTACAAGAAAATTCAACAGTTGGGCTTATTCTAGCTTTCTAGCTCGTCAGCTCCACCCATCAGGGCTGCTCCGGGGTAAGGAAAAAGGTAAAAAATTCACTTAAACAAGGCACAGAGTCAAAGCAGTTCTCACCTACCCGAAAACATTGTGTGAAGCTTTTCCAGTACTTCTGCTTGGTCCAGCCAAACATCAGAAAGAAACACAAACATGGCATCTTCATTCTCCTCCTCCAGCTGCTTTAGTTTCGCAGAAGATTTGACTGAAGCTGAAGACGGCCCTCCAAAGAAGTTTATGTTCCCATAGAAGGCTCTACGCCATTAAAATATTCCAAGTTAGTTCTGTTTGCTTCCCAGATCATTGGTAGTTTTGACGATGACTCTCTCAATAATCATTTAGTACTTCACAGAGAAACCCAAGGAGAGAAAGGCCATAAGGCAGGGGTGCTGCCCTGCCATAACTAAGCAGACCATTTCAGGGCAATATTTATCCTGGTTTCTTTCCCACACTCATGCATTGAGCAACAAAAAACTTCTTATTCCCAGGTAATATTTACCTAGCTTTGCAATTGAGAAGGGCTTAGATCTCAGTTGTTATTCACGTGCAGAACCCAACAGCCTTCGGAGGGGTTTTTCTGCTAACGCTACAGGCTTTAGGACTCAGCCAAGCAGACAAGCAAGTCCCAGAATTGCCTCCTTAAAACTGAACTTATTTTGAAGTATTTGGGGAGGAGGAAGAATAACACACTTGAACATCACAGAAATTATAAACCAATAATGCGCTGACTTAAAAACCCATGACAACACCTGGAGTGAGGCTGCCGAAAGTCAGTTTTATACCTGGTAGTAGCAGAAGGCTCAATGGGTGGAAATCCAAAAGCGTTCACATGAAAAACATCATCTTCATACCAACCTAAGAGATTTTTTGAACAACAAAATAACCTTCAGTTTTTTCTAACAACCTCATGCCCCAGACATTAGTCAGACAGTTGGCAGCTGCACCGCATGGCCAGTCCCAGCCTCCATCAATCCCCCTCTTGTGACAGCACCAGTCCCTGTGCTGGTTTGTGGTGAGCCAGACTGGGGAACTACCTGGCTGAAAAACAGGCTGAGCAAGAAACCAACTATTTTTTTTAAACCTGGACATTTCGTGGAGGAGATTTGCTGCACGGCCACATAAACAACCTCCTTAAGCCAATCGAGTAAGAATGTAGGGGAACAGGAATCAATTTTGCTGGCCCTGGCCCAGGGAAGTCTCCCCATCAAACCACACCCTTGCTCAAGAATTGTTCCACCTCTTGGAGAAACAGAAGTGGTGATCCTTGTCCCCACTGTCACCTGCGCTCCTAACTTCTACTTACTTTATAAATTTCAAATGTCAAATACATTATTAGAAAATAGACTGGATTATGTATATTGCAGAGTAAGAGTCTACAACAGCAATGTCCGTTATTTTGCTAAAATACAGCTCTAAAACCGCAACAAGAAGATGCCTTAAAGCCTCTGAAGGACCAAAGCTTTGCCAACAGAAAGCAGCAATTTCTGACGAAATCGTACTGTTTGGTTATTCTAATTCGTCCTCCCAATCCAGTCATATCTCCTCCGAGCACGCTGGAGCCAGGCTAACTTGGGCCAGTCCTCAAAGCTGCTACAGGTGCTCACATCCCACCGACGTCGCTGAACACCACAAATTCCACAGAGCTCCGATCTTCGCCTCCAAAGCCCACAAAGTTAACAGGAAAGCCAAAAAACTCAGGCACAAACTCAGCTTATGGTCAAGCCTCATCAACATGAGACTCGTCTGCTCAGCCACATCTGGCAGACACGTAACTGCGGCAACAGCCGTTAGCGGAATAACTTATTACAAGCTAAGAAAAATATTCTGCTTTACCTTCTGCCAAAACAAAGCACGATTCAGTATATAGGCCACTGTGGAACTGGTGCACAAAGGTTAAGAAATATATTTTTCTTAGACCAAGGCTTTTAAACTAGTTCTTTAGCCCAAGTCTGCTTTTCAGCTGGTGTAATATATCCGAACAGCACTGAAAGTTCACAGGCTGCCTGAAGAGCCAGGCAATTAATTACCCGAGAGCTGGGCGGGTTAAGTTCACAAAGAGCCCACAAACAGAGATGTGCTCGGCTTCCACTAGGAGGAATACTAACCTCGTCCTAATGCACTGAGCTGCAGCAACCAAAAAGAAAGAAAAAGACAAAGCTGCAATTCTCGGTGTGTCATTTTTAACAGTCAGTGTTGATTTACTACTCGATTTAAAATTCGCCAGGTCTCTAGGAAATTTCTTCAACTCTCACATCACAGAAAAAGGATATGGCTTTACTAAGGTCTAGCTGGACGACTCCTGAGGGGTCTTCTAGGAAAAACTTCCCCTAAAAAGCAGGATTGATTAATTAATGAAGTGAAAATATACCCCAATACATAAATGCTTCCATCAGACAGCATTTGAGCAACGTGGTCTAGTGGGAGGTGTACCCGCCCATGGCAGGGGGGTTGGAACTAGAGGATCGTTTAAGGCCCTTCCAAACCATTCCATGATTCTGTGATTTAGGAATAATTTAGTGGGTTTTAAGCTTAGAACACACTGGCAGAACCAGAATCAATGTAGTTCATAGTAGGAAAACCTTAGCACCTTCCCTTTGAGCTGCTGCAGCTGGGATTGCTGGCACACCCTGCCCCTACGAACGCAACTCGACACAACGGCGAGTCCCAACAGAGTCATTGGAAGCTCCAGCATTTCAAGAAGGGACATGCCTCAGAAATTTATCTGGTTCTGGCTGCTGACAGAAAACATTACACAATTCTGGAGTGAGAAAACCGAGGCGTTCTCTCTCACACACTAGCACCAACGGCTTGTCGAATTGTCTCTTCTTAGGGAACGGATCTTGCGCCACTGCTGTTGGTGAGAGTATTGCCCCTGATTTATGTGACAGGATGAAGTGGTGAGATACTGAAATCTTCTCATTTTCTAATATAATACTGAATGAATGGTGACCTAGATACTCCACAATAAAAAGCAACCTACCTCCTTAAGCTGGGTTATCATCCCGAGCACAATCACTTCTCTCACTTTAGCTGTGTTGCCCAATAATGTTTCTATTGTTTTAAGCTGGAACCAAAGGCAAAAAATCAAATAAGAATTAAATCAAACTCTTCGCGTATCTATCCTTAGGCAAGCAAGAAAAAGCACCATACAGCCCATGTTTTTACATAAATACGCAAATGAGCTATGAGATAATAGAGGCTCATTAGAAAAAGTCAGGGATACACTTCTGAATGTCAAATGTAGCACATTTTAGGAAAAAAAAAAAACAATACTAGCTGCTAGCACAAAGAACTGCTTAGCAAGGAAATATTTACCGTGATTATTTTGCTTGCGCCAGGATTAAAACTGAAAAGAACAAGTGGCAATTTCCGTTCTTGCCTAAGAATGTCAATTCTAGTGATCAGATCCTCATCAGGATCCAATCTGACCCCCAGGGCCAGCCTGCCCCCACGCAGGAACACGAATGACTCTTCTTAAAGAACATCGGATGGACGATAGAGAACACTCAGGAGTAACAGAGCCGACAGCACACGGCGTACTGCCTGCGCTTTCTGGACAAACTTCATTTGGTTTGTTAAGCTGCAGTTAAGAGAGACAATCCTCCCGCAACACCAGCAGAAGCGAGGCATTTGCCGTTGCTGACAGGGAGGATCGGGAGCAGCCAAGGGAGAAAGGGAGAAAGTTGCCTACAAAGCCTGGATGGAGACGCAGGCACGATCCAAGCTGAGCTCAGTTGCTTTTTTCGGCACAACAGCGCACTCTGAACAAGGAGAAGCAGGGAAGTTCGAACAAAGCAAAAGTTGACACATAAACACGTTCATCTTTTTTTTTTTTAAAAAAAAAAAAAGGTAATAGCATTTAATAGGAGAAAGCCGAGACAGGAACAGATCAGACTGAAATTATGACCGTAATAGGTTTGTGAATTTAGCACTTATCAAAGAAAGAAGCAGAGAAAATATCCCCAAACAGAGGGAAGCAGAGTGTAATAAGCTGAACAGCTAGTGGTCTTCCACCTCAGGAAGCCACGTTTCTCTTCTCTTGCACTTCGTGGCTGCATTTCAGTGGTTTGGTGATCTGAGCCAAGTAACTGCATTTTTGACACACAGGCCAATAACAATCAAAACCAACTCATTTCCATCGATTAGTCGTATTGGATATCAATGAAGAATTATTACTGCATTAAAGTGTAACACAAGTACAGTGCCCTTGGCAAGATTTATAAAAAACCAGATTTTTTTACCTGGAATTTGCTCGTATTGTCATCAGGGTGAGCAACGACTGCTGCAGGAGTAAACAACTCATGTCTATGAGTCCTCTGCAGAAACGAAAATTGAAGTAATTCAGTTTAAAAATAAATGAGCACTGTCAAAAACCGGTTCATTAAAACCACTATACAAAGTACTTTTTAAAGCTCTCTTACTCTGTTTCATCCAGGAACGTTTAGCTTCTTGAGCATAATTACTTCTTTTGAAAAGAATCTGATTCTATGAGAGAGACTGGACAGTAAAACTAAGCCCCCAAAAGTAACATCAAAGCATCTGTAACACTTGCAAAACAGATATTTAAATACTAGCAGCAAGCCAACCTAACAGATAAACTCCAGGGAGCATGAAAAAAATGCATTGTAGAATATTTTTCTTTCTTTCATTTGTTTCTCATGCAGGCTGAAAGCTTTCCCTTGGAATAAACCCTTCGCTCGAAGCCCATGTAACACACGCAGGAATTTCCATCAGCAGCCCCTCACCCACAGTGACCTGAACCTTCACTTTTCTGAAAAGTGAAGAACACAAACCCTGTACAACAGAGAGTCTGCGTGAAACCATCAGGCAAAGAGGTGCAACAGCAGAGTAGAGTCTAGGAAAACAAAGGTAATCCCCTTTTATGACCTCAATCTGAGTACAGAAACACGCGAAACCATCATGCTGTGTGGGAACAGCTGAGAAAACTGATCAATTTAGTGCAGATCCTGTTCTTATTCATATTTTACTTAAACTGTAGCTCACAAGCACCTCAATGCAAAGCACTGTTGTAAACATAAAATGTAAAAAAACAGGGTTTTGTTTGTGTATTTTGCTAAGCAAAGCCAAACTTTTCCTAACCTGCTGTAATATGGAGTAGCGTTCACGAAACAACTCCGCTTTATCTCTGGCGGTTCCAAATAAACTTGGTACAGGGAAGTTGGTCATTGACAGACTGCAAGAAGTTTAATAAAATCAAGATTAGGAAACGTACATTCCACACACAAAAATGACTTATTGATCCAAAAGTTGTAGAAGGCTGCAAAATCTGTAACGGTATTGCATAACTTATTTACTCAGTGAGGAAGATTTCTGCTAGAATTTCTGCGTTTCTGCATTTTGAAGGCTACAGACATTTAATTTCCCTCTAACTCACAATCCTTGAGATTTATCCTTCCACCTGACAGGACTCTGCAGAAATCAGTATTTTAAAAAGCAGTTATGTCTTTTAAGTGGCCATGAACAAGAACATTTTCTTCCTCTTGGTTAGTAGATTGCCTTCCCAGGCTTCTCAGCTTCTGATGGCCTGGAAAGCCAGAAAGCAGCACTGGAATCAAACTCCTACTGCAAACCCTTCGACTGCTTTTGCTGGACTGGTAGAATCACGGAGCAGGGCCAGAATATGAATTGCACGTTACATGAAGGTTGCTGCAACCCCTCACAATGAACACTGCTATCCTCAGAAATCCACAACGGCTTCAGCGAGTTACAAGCTACAGTCTAAGAAATAAATACATGAGACAGACCAAACTTATTTAAAAAAAAATAAGCAGCCAGACATCAAGAAAAAAACCCCAAACTACATTTAGGGATGTATGTCCTTGGCTTTGCCAACTCTTTTATTCATTAGATGGCATAAACTTTTTATTATCTGACAAATACCAAAGTTTCAGAGCCAGTAACACACCAGGCAGCGAAGAATACACTGCCACAGGAGACACTGCTCCCCATTTCAGTTCCATCCAACCTTTATCACAGTGTGACTAGCTCTTTAGAGGCTAAGAAACAAAATTGTAGCGATTGCTCACTCAGGCTTGAGATGAGCAGACCCAGGAGAGAAAGTCTGGAGAACAGATTTTTAATCATGTAGAAACAGAGAGGTTTTTTCTTAAAAGAAGTGGCTGGAATTTAAAATATGCAAGACTTACGGTAAAAACTTCTTTCTTTCTGAATTATAAACATAACGTGGAATGTCGAAGGCTCCAATAATGTTGAAAACATTTTCTCTGAAAGAAGAACACATTTACAACATTATCTGAAGTGGATGAAAAACAGTAAAAGAACAGATTGAATAAAAATATATTTGTTTTGTTCGTTATCACCATTTCTCCCATATCACTCTCCCCTATTGGATAGCACTGCACCTTCTAATTCCAAAAAGGAAACTCTTCAGAAGTTCGTTTACAAAAATGAGAGGGATTCATCTTCTTCCCTCACCATCCTCTGCCATCTTTATTTCTGACAACACAACAGCCTTGGCTTTGTTAATGCAGGCACGTTTAAGCACTACACACGCACAACTCTTCAGACTACTCATTGAGTTGATATTTACTGGTTCAGCTCTCTCCTCTGATACCTTTCATTTCCCTCTTACTGTAAGGGAACAAATTCGACAAGAGTAGATAAAATCACCTCATCAACCTTCACTACAACTTACAAGCACAGGACAACCATCGCTGCCCATCAGTCCCTGATATCTTAGGTTTCAGAGTGCATTTTGTACAAAACTTTGCCTTCACACTTTCTGCAACATAATTCAGAAGAGTCGCAGGGGCTGGCCCTGCGATCTGCAGAGCTTTTCCCTTCACGATTCTTCACTAAGAATCTGTACCTACAGATTTCATTTTGAAGTGAAAAATAAGTATATAAAGCAACAGAAAGAAAGGTACCCTCAAACAACCTGCATCATAAAGGTTCCAGGGACAAGAAGAAAAGCGTAAAACAAATTCGCTTCATGCTAAGAAGCTGTGGGATCACAGTATCTAACCGAGAAGTCGAGCAACCCATTTAATTTCATGCTTCGCATTAGGGTGTCAATACACAACATAAACTCTAAAGGAAACGCATTCATCAATATCACAAATAAAGTTCTCAGAAACTCAAGTAATTACTCTCTGCTTTGTTATCAGAGCGTGAAAATCAATCAAACAAAAAAGCAGAAACAAGCACCAGGGAGGAAAACTTTTCCAAGTGCTTTCAGAAAAGAAGGATCTTATGAAAAGCGCAAAAATAACCTGACGTAATTTGGATTTAGGGAAAAGGAAACAAAGAAACGAACACAAGTAACAAGTTCTCTCTGCATTGTAACTATTGGTTTATTTTATCGGTTAATATTCAACCTGTATCCCATGTAACACGTTTTCACTCCAGAATGTCAGCATTACATTTAGAATCCCCTTGAGGCCTATCCACGAGAACAAATTTTCTAGGAAGGAACATTACTAACCTACAAAGACAGGACCAGGAAGACAAAAGCACAAAGCAATTACTGCTCGTGGAGCACTGCAGAAAACGCCTGACATTTATTTCCCAAGAAGAAATAAAGGAATGCATACCCACACCCCTCAAACCTCAAAGAAAAAAATTCCTGTCACCGTACATAGTTTCATCTGATCCCTGGCTACATTCCTGGACAGCTGCTTCCACTGTGGACTGTTCAATCATATTAGACGACACTGAAAAGAAAATTTCAAAGGCATAAAACTGCAGCCTGTGGGAAGTGGCAAGTAAGAAAGCAAGTAGGTCTCAAACATTTTACAAAAAATGGTTTAGTCTCTCAGAGGAGTATATTACACAAGCAAGCACATATGCAGTAAGCTAGTGACAAACACGGTTTTCTCTTTACAAAGGGATCGCTTAATATTCGTACCAGAAACACACAGCTCTAGTGAAAAAATAACGCTGTGCCCACCATTAATTCACTGAACATGGAGAACAAGACAACTGCAGTTTATGTAAAGCTGTCAGATAACCTACAAATGTGTTAGACTTGAGCTTTCACATTCTGGAGGTTAATTTTGTTGCAGAACATTATCACATAGATTGCTGTCATAAATAAGCGTTCAAACAGTTTAATGCTGTTTTGGAGATAGGCATGCTGTTGTCTTCATAGATTTAAACTGATAACTGAGATTAAAAAGTATTTCTAAAAACTAACATTTTGGTGCTTTTTAAGGGAAGACCAATCAAGGCAGATTCACAAAAGGACTTGGCCAACACTGCCAAACCTAACTGCTGGGTTCCTGGGACAGAAACTCGTACAGAAAAACCTGTCCTTGAGTTCCCTGTTCAGGGCATGGCACTTAAAATCACAATTCCTGCAAGGCAGTGACAAAAACTAGAGAACAAGCATGTGCCCACTCTTGATTTAATTTGGTTTAAATAAGCTAGGAAGGTTTCCTGAACCCCTAAGACCTAGTACTTATTTTACAGCATATTTATATGGATTTGGACCTCCTTGGCCAAAAACTGGAAGCAAGCCCAAGTTTCCCAGTTCTCATGAGCTCTGATCAGTCAACACACAGGTAAGCCAGGCACCAGTGCCACCTCCATCACTCACATTCTTTAACTAAAGGTGCTACAACACTTACGTTTTGTGCTGTCAGACTGTGCCAGGGATATTTTGAGCTACTACCCCCTGTCCTTCGTGGCGCTCGGGACCAGGGACACTGGATGTGCGAACCCCAGGACATCCTGCCATGGTTAAGCAAGAGGTAGTCGCCAGACAAAACGTTCCTGCCAAGATGATGGAGTTTCAGGTGTGCTCGGAACCAAACGGGTCATGAGAGCTTCACCAGCAAAAGCTCAGCTCTTCAACTGTCTCATGTTTTTACAGGATTTTGCAGGAGTTTTCTGGATTGCACTTTCAGACTTAGTGATATATGGAATCTGATGTATTTTCACACACCAAGCAGGTACAGCTTCTCCAGTGCTACAGTGCCTGGCTGTTACCAGCACTGGCTGCCCAGCACCTAGCCTGAGATCAGGTTGGGCTAACGGAACATCAGCTGCTCCAGAAACACCCAGAGAGAGGTTAAACTCCATCCACAGTTGGTTTACGTTAATTCACCGGACCATTCTACCAGCGGACTTGCAGCTCACACTCTCCTTGGATGTGAGGGCAGAAATCTCCGAACAAAGAAATGCAGCTGTTCCCTTCCTGCAGCCACAGCCAGGCTCCTCAGATTATAGCTGTCAGCAAACCTAGCCCTTTTCCAAACCTCATCTACCCAATAACAAATGAACTAATCGTTATTTCTTTGGTTTATTTTAATATTTAAAATGATAGTTTCAGGCACAAAGATTTCTGGACCAACTCAGCCAAGTGCTTTGAGTAACTGGCAGTGAAAAATGTCACTACTTTTGGAAAAGTCAGGAGGTACCAGGCCACCAACTTTCTGAACGGCAACTTTATACCATCTTTTGCTGACGGTAAAAACTGCAGTATTTAACAAAACAAATACATTTATCTTGGTCAATCCAGTAGACTAGAATTTCACCTTAGTGCATACCACGCCAGTAACTCTGTCTAAATAACATTATAAGTGCAAAATAAACAAACCAGTTTAAGAAAGAGAAATTGATTACTTACAAGGCTGTTTTTCAACAGCATCAATGACATTTTCAACTATATCATCAAGTTCTGCTTCACCGACGGACTGAAGAGCTTCAGTTAGGTACTTCAGAGCATCCCTAATTCCAATGAAGAAAGTCAGCTCAAAAAGGCATTAATATTCAATACAGTTTATACAGATTACACCAATTTTGGCAGATGTGCACATAATCGCTAAACAGTTTGGAATTTAAAAAGTATAAATAATTTCTGCTGCACAATACCGCACTAGTTTAAGACAAATTAAAAAAAAAACAATCATTGGGACTGAAAACACAGAGGATAAAAAGCAGACACAGAGAACCTCATCCTCATAGGAAGACTCATGTCAGAAGGGACTTCTAAAGTCTCCTGGTCCACTTTCTACTGGAAGTGGGACCTTAAGATTATGCTACCCATGGCCCCATCAAGTTTTGAGTATTTCCAGTGAGGGAGATTCAACCACGTCTCTAGCCAACCTACTCCAAAGTTTAATTGTTCTTACACTGAATATTTTATTTTAAGCTTCCACCCTTTGCCTCTTAACCTGTCACTGTGTACCCTTGAGAAGAAAGTACCTCAATCTTCTCTATAATCACCTTTTAGGAAAACTGAGATTAGATCCTCCCAAGTTTTCCCTTCTTGAGGCTCAGTAAACCAAATCATTCACGTTTTTTTCCACATCAAGCTCTCCAACCCTCTAATCATATAATGGTTTGGCCTGGAAGGGACCTTTAAAGGCCATCTAGTCCAACCCCCTGAGGTAGGCAGGGACATTTTTAACTGGATCAGGTTGCTCAGAGCCCCGTCCAACTTGGCCTTGAATGTTTCCAAGAATGGGGCTTCTACCACCTCTCTGGGCAACCTGTGCCAGTTTTTCACCACCCTCAGGGGAAATTTTTTCTTCCTTCCATCTAGTCTAAATCTACCCTCTTTCAGCTTAAAACCATTACACCTTGTTCTGTTGTAAGAAGCCCTGCTAAAAAGTCTGTCCCCATCTTTCCTATAAGCACTGGAAGGCCACTATAAGGTGCCCCCAGTGCCTTCTCCAGGCTGAACAGCCCCAACTCTCGTGGCTTTTCTACATAGGAGAGGTGTTCCATCCCTCTGACCGCTTTTGTGGCCTCCTCTGGACCCCTTCCAACAGGTCCGTGTCCTTCCTGCACTAAGGACTCCAGAGCTGGATGATCTGGGTCATCCTCCACTACATCGCTCTTGAACTGAGGGGACTAGAACTAGAGAAGTGGGATTTCTTCTGTCACAGTCTGTGCTTGCTGGCTCTCAACCTCCCTCTGCACATTGGTTCCTTCTTGCTAAGTCCTCGTTAGGCAGTTGGATCATCTTTTCTGTGGCCTGAGCAAACACAGCTCTTTCTGCTTCCCTTACACACCACAAGCTCCAGCCCATGTCTGTGGAGAAGCACGCACGAACTCCGAGATGGTGGAAAATGGAATTCGCTTTATTGCAGGCAGACACACATATTTATACTTCTTAGCAAGAAGCACTATTTATGGATTACAAACAAGAGACCAGACTATGCAGCCAGGATTGTTACCAGCTCATGTACTCCTCCAGCCACACTCTTATCACACAGGAAGAACAGATTTTCCCGGGTCTGTTTTGATCACACTCTCCCATTCACTCCCAGGCACATCTTGTGTACGAGAAGCCTCTTATCTGTTCATTCTCACGGACAAACTCCCAACATGAGCTATATTCAGCTGGTCAGGGTCTCTTTTCATAATTAGCAAGCAGGAGTTATGTACTTGTTTAGAAAAGAGCTCAAGGACGAAAGTCTTAATTCTGCAACGCAGTACTGCCAGCACAGCTAACTGTAAAGTGTATCCACACATGTCCACCAGTATCTCTGAGACTGGAATTCTTCTCATTCTAAATAAAACAAAACTTAGAAATCTGTTTCTTCCCTTATCCTCAGACTAGTCTCACCGGTAAAGATAACAATTTTCTTATTAGTGGCATCTGTCAGCCAACCAAAGCTGGCATTTTGGTTAACAGCCTGACCTTCAAAAGGTCTCAGTTCATTTAACTGTGGGAGTCGGGAGCTCTGGACTCTTCACTAATAAAATTGCCAGGACACTGTTCAAAATAATCACATCCCACCCATGCCAGAAATCAAGTGAAACTAATATTAACGCACGATCTCGAAAGGAAAAATACAACCAACGGAGCCCCAGGCACCTTCCAAATCATGACACCTTCCACTGCAAGCAGAAATCCCTTTTCCTTGACTTTATAAATACACATTATTATGTACCTTCAGAAACACCACTTCTCCCTCTGCTGAACACAGCGCTGACAAGTGCAACTTAGGGAAAGCGATCCCAGAGTTGTGAGGGGCAAAATAAAAAATACAACAAAACACCCAGCATTGCCATCAGGGAGGGCACCGAGGGAGACCACGGGCAGCGTGTGGTGCCACTGACACCCACGGCGGGTGCTCACGGCTGGGGACGGACGGAAGAGGCCCAGGGCAGCGGGACAGGCAAAACAAGGGCTATGGAGGAGCCTCGGGGGGGGTGCGAGGAAGAGGAAGGAAAAGCATCACCACATCGCCGACCCTTCCCCGACCCAACCCCACAACGGGACACCCCCAGGGGCGGGACGCATGAAACGACCCTCCCGGGCGGAGCGGA
>NW_009730343.1:0-14560 GCF_000703405.1 Apaloderma vittatum
CAGGGGTGGCGTGGGTGTGTGAACGCGTTGCAGCGGATATTAATCTCTTTCCGCTCATTTTGTAGCAGCAGGAGAGGAAACCCCCTCCGCCGTCTCCCTCCTCCTGGCATGCTGGCACTGCCCCGCTGAGACGTGCAGAGTTTGGGGTTAACTTGCACCTGGCCGCCCTGGAATAGACTCTCCGGACCGGATCAGTTGGGGTTTGTTGTCTATGTCTTGTTGGGAAATCTGGTGGATTTTTTTCTCACTCGTGGAGGAAGAGCCCGGTGGTTCGTGGTCTTTTTTGGAGGGCGAAGGAAGGGAAGGGATCTCGCTTGAGCCGTGCAGAGAGAGAGCTCGGACATGTGTTGTCAGCACATCTGGGGAATACAGTCTGCAAGTCCGAAAGGAAATTCGCTGGGATCGTTCAAACTGCGATATTGATCTTTGTTATTTTTTTTCGCTGAGGGATGCACTTGGCATGAGAATCGGAGGATGGAAATTGTTTGGGAGGTGCTTTTTCTTCTGCAAGCGAATTTCATCGTCTGCATTTCAGGTACGCAGCTAGCACAGAAGGGAGGAGGGGGGCGCGGAGGAGAGAAACACCGTAAGGGGATCCCAGGTCTCCCCTTAATAAGAGGCAAGGGGTACAGGTATACCCAAATCAAAACAGTTGAAAAATACATGAACGATGTATTGTGAGTGAGTCGTGACAGAAGCTATCCCTCTGCCTTGATACATTGTTGCAATAAATAACCACAGTGTACTGATTAAGCAGATGCTTATAATTCCTAATGTACCTGATTATGATAATAAATCCCAACATTGCAGTAATCGCAGAATTTCATAGCTCCTGAAGTTCTTAAACTCGGCTGATTCATAGATCTTAAAAGGTTTGCGGTTCATTGGCAGAGTTGTCATGTTCTGGTGCCACAGCTCAGGGTCTGCAAAGGGAGAAATAATGCTGAAGAACGTGCCTTTGTGTTTTTAAAGGATCTTTACTGTAGCTGTGCACTGAAAAGGAATTTAAAACAACAAAAAGCAAAGAACTCCTTGGTGGCTGGGATTCCAGCTTTAGGCTTCTCATTTTAAGCTTGCAAAGATCTCTCTCCCCTCCAGTATGTAGAAGTCAGGTAATTTTAGTTGTCACCAGAGCTTGTCCAATTAATGAATAAGCACGGCCGGGTGTCTAGCGTAAAGGATTGGAACAATTTATTCTTGGGGAAAACACTCCCTTTTACTGCAAAAGCCCTGGCTGCCTTGTTAATTTGTCACATCAGTCATGCCGGAATAATTATGTTGCAGGAGGCAGGAGTGGGGAGGTGGCCAGTTTTCTAGTTTGGGACACTTGAGGGAGCCCCATGGGGATCCAGGCTGCCTGCATCTCCTGCTGCTCCACTTCTCTGCAGGCTGCTTCTGCCCTCGAGTCATTGCGTAAGTCCGGAAATGAGAACGCAGGCAGCACAGGCGATGTGCTGCCAGTGGGAGGTGGGGGACTGGGAAGACATCTCTGCATCCAGCCTGGAGGTACTTAGGGAGAGGAAGCTTCCAAGCTCCCTTGGGACCATGAGGAGACTGGCCTGGGCCATCTCCCGGCCGCAGCCCCCAGCCAACAGCACCTGCAGCAGTGCTTGCCGCCTGCTGCGCTTTCTGCAGCATCCTGACTGATCCACCCTTCCAGCCCGCGGAGTGGTGACACTTAGACTAATGTTTGGGGTGGCAGCATCTATGTTAATTTGCATTGCCTGCACCAGAGCCAAAACTTTTTTATTCCTCAGCAATAGTGTTGCTGCTGTCGGCCCGTGGGGTGTGTCAGCCCTGCTTTTACCTTTGCAGACTGGCACCACCTGCTACTGGGCACCCAGGTGACACTGGCAGCACCTCAGGCTGACCTTCCACTTGTGCCCATTGGTACCATCAGAATAATTCACTCTCTCACTCTTTAGAACAGAAACCTGCTGTCTCTTGTCATTTAAATCTCACACTTATCTATTTAGCTCAGCGTGATACGCCACCTGTCCAGTTCTCTTCAAATTAGGCACTTCTTAAAGTACCACAGTGAGAATGGAAAAATGAAGCTCATCGCTTCCTTGGTTATTCTGACAGTAATATCCTGAGACAGAAAGAAGCTGTCCCACTCTGTGAAGGTCCTTATGCCACACATTTAGCTGCCAGTGTTTCATTATCTCTCCCCTCCTTTCGTCATCTTTCAGACATGGGAACCCAGGCTTCAGGAACCGACAGTGGGCTCAGTCCTGTAGGGGCTCTCATAGCTTTCCATCTGCCTTTAGCACTGAGAACAGACTGATACCTAGCTCTGTTTTCTTCCCTTTTTACTTTTTTATTCTTTTTTTTGAGGGGGAATACAGTGAGTGAGTGAATGGTGGGATGTTTTGCTGCATAGTTAAAGCTATGGCTTCAAATAAGTAATTTTAACTGGATAGAGAATGTGTGCATGCTTTAGCCTTTTTTTTGTCTGTCTTTCATCTAGGGTTTTTTACATTTTGTTTTGGGAATTCTTAGTATTTGTCATCTTGGCAAAAAGGATTAAGATCTATAGATACCTGACTGGCACTAATGCTTTGTATCTTTCCTCCGTCATCCTTTTTACACTGTGTTTGGTAGCACGTTACATAGCTGGAATGTCTGGATAACAGTCTAAGTGAGAGAAGGTGTATTGAAGCCTGTTAAGGTTTGCCTCAACACTGGATTCCAAGAACTGTGTATTTTTAGCACTTCAGGTCATCCATTCAGTGTGTTATTTTAAAAATCCACTAGTTGACCGCACTGCTGCAAATTACAGGATTATGAATTAAGGAGTGTGTTGGGGTTTTTTTGATTGTTTTTTTTTCCTCCTATTAAGTCAGTTGTTTTAGCAATGAAGATACAAGACTGGTCTTCTGTGCATGGATCTTTCCTGAACATTAGCAAATGCTTGATTCAGTGTCTATTTAAGCCTGTGATGGCTCTCCTACTAATTCCAGTGGTTATTTGGATTAGGGCCTGTTAAGGGCTGCTGTTGAAAGGGATGATGTCAGTCACTGGATTTAGTAGACTATTAAGTTAGTTTATCATTATCAGCAAACTTATTTATTAAGCATAGATTCAATGTTATGTTACATCTTTTGTTATGTATTTACATGATGTGTATAAATTATGCTGAATGTAGCACTTATGCTGTGTTTCTTTAAAATAAAAGTTGAAGTTATGCAATTAGCTTTTAGGTGTTGCATGTGGGAATTTTGTGAGACTTGCTATATGGGAGGTATTTTCATCTATTAAAAAAGGCATGTATGTATTTAAAATATTTTAACATATTTTTTATCAGTCAGTTACCTGTGTGTATGACAGATTGCTTAGTTTGGAAGAATAACACCGAGGTTTAGGATTTCTTTCTTTTTTTTTAATAACTGGCCCCTGTGTTTGGGAAATAATTTGTTTGTGAACTCTGTAAACTGAGTATTTTTGTTTTCTTCATATACTGAATTAAGGCTTTTGCTACTTGAAATTGCGTCTTTGAAAGGAGAATCTAGTTTCTTTGTGCAGATGCAAATGAGAAATAAGAACAGATTGAAGGACCACAAAAACAATTTCTATGCTTTAGAAAAAAATGAAAACCCTCTCTTTCCTTCAAGTCATGGTGCATGTTTGTTCATTTGAGTTGTAATCCCTGAGGAAAAATAGTCATGATTTGTATTATGACTAAGATTTTATACCTTTTAATGATACTACAGCATAGAAGAACACAGGGTAGTGGAAGTGAAGATGCCCTGTAGATAGAATGCTGAAATAAGACCTCCCTGGTTGTTATTCCTTTGAAGATGCAGACAATCATGTCATGGGGATTATCCTGTTTATATAGAAAGAGGATAATATTTGTTGGTATGATGTCCAAAATTTCCTTCCTGGGTAATATTACCACCAAAGATTAATTATCATCAGTGTTCTCAGGTGGGATGTTGCTGATCCCATAATGGCTGCCACCTTTGCTTGCCTAGTCATTTGCATAAACCATGAGCATTTTTGTGTGTGTGATTCTGGATATTAACAATCAATTTCAAGAAAAAAGAAACAAAACAGAATGCTGTTTTCAAACCCTGCAGGATACTTCATTTAAATAAGAAAATGCTACTGTTGTGGGCATTGATTAAGAAGATTTCTATGTACATCTTCTGTTAATCCATCAGCAAAATGATTTATAAAACCTGCTCATTCAACATCTTTGTGGCTTTCTATGAATTGATATATTACCTCTTACTGTTTTGGCTTGCGGGAACTAATATGGATTAAATTCATGCAATCCCTACAGCCCTCTTACTTGGAACTATTTTCATCCTTTGCTGTCATCCTCAAGTCACGTAGGGGCAGATCCCTGTCATGATGTAACTTCTTTGGCTTCCTTGGCAGCACATAGGAGTCATAAATCATGTATCTTGAACAACTGAGATGGTATAAAAAAAATGCTGTCTATCAAGGAATTTCACTGTGTAGTGAGCATCTGATGTAGCATCTCCTGGCATGGAAGGCTAGGGGTGTATTTGGAGCACAGTTGCACTTCATATTCTGTCTTGCTGCCTCTGCAGTATCTGAGCTCTTATTACCTGGCATAACACAGAGTTGTCCTGTAGGAACTGTAAATTATGCCAGGGCTTGATTTATATGTTGAATGATGGCAAGGTCTGATAACTCTTCTTCTTTCAAGCTAATGTAGTGTTGTAGAAGAGAAGAATATCAAGGGTTGAATGTCCATTAGTAACTAACTAGGGCTACAAAGATGATCCAGGGGCTAGAGCACCTCTGTTACGAGGATAGGCTGGAGGAGCTGGGATTGTTCAGCCTGGAGAAGAGAAGAAAAGACTTTGGGGGAAACTTAAAACTGCCTTCCAGTACTTGCACGGAACCTACAGAAGGCTGGCAAGGGACGTTTTACAAGAGCGTCCAGTGATAGAACAAGATTTAAACTGAAGGAGAATAGGTGTAGATTGGATCTTAAGAAGAAATTCTTCAGTACAAGGGTGGCAAGACTCTGGAACAGATTGCCCAGAGAGGCAGTGGATGCCCCCTCCCTGGAGATGTTCAAGGCCAGGTTGGATGAGGCCTTGAGCAACCTGGTCTAGTTAAGGCCATAGATTCTATGATTCTAACACTGAATGGTTCATTGTTGTGTTTGGACAAAAATGTTGAAACCGAGTTAATTATTCTCAAACAGTGTCGGAGAAATAGCTTCTTCTGGCAAGTCTAAGGAAGAAATGTAATATCCTAGGGGAAGGAATTATTCATAGCACACATAAATATATATGTGTATATATATGAGAGAAAATAATCAGTAGGCATGTAAGAAAGTATACCACGTAGCCTGGTGCATCTGGTAACTAAGAGCTTTGGCACCCAATCCATTATAGTATTCTTTCCTACTTTATCCCATCTCCACAGCTTCATGTGTGTGGGCAAACCTTCATGCCTGCACGGAATTTGTTGATGTTACTGAAAATCCACGTGGATTCAATCCTCCTGCTCACATTCAAATACAGGATGGAGGCCATATGTCGGATCCAAAGACTCTCAGTTCCTTAGCGCTTGAATGCTTTCTCACTCTTCAGAGATGTTGCTGCCTTTCCAAAAGGTGTGAAGATGTTTCTGCTTTAAAATTTTATGGAAATAGCCTTGTAGTCTCTTATAAATGTCTGCTTTCCTTTTTTTTTTGTGTGTGTGTGTGTGTGTGTGTGTCCTGTATTTTTCAGCATTCTATTTTTATTGTTAGTTTTACAGCTAGAGCGTGACCAGATAGGTGCTAAAGTGCCAAAACCAACATACATATTTTTAGCTTATGTAAGGTAGTAGAAGGGAACGTTTATGAATAGTTTTGCACATATTATGCTGAGCTATTTTCCATCCAATAAACTGACAGAAAGAAACTATTTTTTCCCAGATCTCAGTGATGAACATCGGCAGTTTTCAAAGGGACCTCTTTGCCTTGTTGTGTTACTCATTGTTAATGCAATTGAACTAGATACCAGGCCTCCAAAGCAAAACTCTTAAAACCAAGAATAAAGCCCCAAGTCAAATAAGCACTCTAAGTTCAAGGGTATCCTTTAAGCCTTTAAGATACAACTAACGTTAGAAAGAAGTATTGCCCTTGATATTCTTGGAAAGGTGTCAGTTTTTAAATCTACAAGAGCTAGATTATAAATTCAGCAAGAACCAAATTGGCTTTCCATTTGCCTTATGAATATTCCTTGTGTACCAATGAACAAGGAATTCCTGCTTACCATAAAAGCCTGTTTTGCTTATTTGTTGCTGTTGGTCAAAGTATTGCTTGGGGTTTTGGCTTAAAAGTTGGAAATGAGCTGAGGAGGGAGCTGCTGTTTTCATCGTTACTGATTGTTTATGGCTAAACTTCACGTGGCAAAAACTGAAGTGGATGATTGGCCCATCTGGGCTGTTAATCAAAGACCCTATAAAACTGTTTTATCATTATCTCATGACCAGCTCAAGCAGCAGACAAAACTAGATGACAGTTAGTTACAGACAACACTGATGTGCTGTGATAGGTGTTATTTTGCTCCTGTCTGGTTTTCATCTTAACTGTACATCGTGGTGGAAGGAACAGAAAATAGGTATCAAATTTTAAGTGACTGTATAGTGTGACTGCATTTTCGGTAGTAATGTCATCAGAAAGCGCAAAAGTGCCTGTCCATACAGTGAGAATATCAGTTAGCCAAAAAAAAAGAAAAAAGAAAAGGTTGATTGAAACACTAATGGTAAAAAAATAGGGTTTTTTAAAAAAAAGACGTTGGACCTCCGAGAATGTTATAAATGCTTTTAGTGTTAATGAGAGTTGAGCCTTACTAATTACTTAAAGCTTGACAATGAGAAAAGTTTCAAATGGTAGCTGTAGAGTGCCAGGTACAGACCATCTAGGACTATAGCCCTAAAATACTTGACTTTCTTTTATTCATCTTGAAAAATGGAAGGTGATAGGTTCCCACATGCATAGTGTACTGAAAGCAATGGTCAGAACTAAAGAAAATTAAAGCTTTCATTATTTGATGTATTTTTCCCTATTAAAACATGTCTGGTTTAAATTCATAGATCTGTAACATTTGTTTTTCTGTAGTAAAATTAGTACTAAACTTAAAAGCCCCACAGTTTTATCTGTTGTAATACTGTTGCCAGAAAAATATCACAGCAGCTGTAGTTCACAAATAACTAATTAGAATGTACTTTTTAACAAGTACATTTAAAATAAGTGTACAGATAACATCCATAATATTATCTGTTAATTTTGACATTCTTGCTTCCTCCCTTTATCATTAGTGTTTAACATGATCAAGCTCAGAATACTGTATGCTTGTCATCTGGCTTTTAAGTGTGGAACAGATAGAGTCGTGCACTGCCTGGTCCAAAGTGGCTTCTAAGCACATGCATGGAGGAGGTAGATGAGCAACATTATCCTTTTTTTTTTCCCCCCTTCTAAATGTGTTGACATCTCTAGCGTTTGGAAGTAGCATTTGAGTAGATGGATTTAGAGGGAAACGTGGTTTTTGAAAAATCATCCTCCTGTCAGTTTTGTGGGTTGTTTCCAATTTTAAGTTCTTCCTACTGTTAACTGCTGTAGTGCCCTGTTCTGCTTTAAGATAGTCAGCAGAATGGAGCTTTTTTGTTCTGCAATGGGTAGAAAGACTAGCATAGCAGGACTCCTATAGAGTTTGCCTTACTAATGCTAAAAGAGAAAGATAATGAGTAATAGAGAAAGGTCTTTTGGTACGTGTGACTATGGAAAACTGCACCAGTTGATGCTGGAATGACCATGTCCTCCAGCAAACCCTGCCTGAGAGCTGTACTCCTGGAAGGATGGTGGTTGAGTAATGGGGTCAGGAAGAATTATTAACGTCACAGCTAAATTTTCGTTGACAAGTCAACGTGCTTGGCCTGCTAGAAAGAACATTAATTTGTGTTTGCCATCAGGACAGAGAAAAGAAACTTTGGCTCTTTAGGAAAAAGGTAGTGCTGAAGACTGGTGCTTGCTGGCAGAAAAAGATAATGATCCTTTAGTAGTGGCTCCCGAAAGTGAAATTTTTTGGAGAATGAGCTATTTGTTCTTACATAGGTGTAACACCACACCATTTTCAGCTGAGGTGTGTTATTTCTCATGTGAGAAGCTGTAGTTCTGGAAGGGCTGCTGCTGGTGGAGAGGGGCTTGGTTGCCCGTATGCCGGTCCTAACCCTCCTGCTTGGGAGTGTGAACAGCTACTGACAGACTTCTCTGAATGGGACTGTGTGGTTTGGGTTTTGGAAGAAGGAAAAGTATGAAGGAGAAGAGCTTTGTGTTATATTTCAGTCAAAAAAAAAAAAAAAGATGAATTTCACTGGCAGAGCTTGGAACAGTTTGCAGGGAACATAGTGTTGGCCACATTTTCACAGATGGAGGAACTGAGGTAAAGGTCACCCAGCAGCAATTTAGGTAATTACAGTCCAAATTCACTCTCATTTCTGCCTTGCTAGGGTTACTCTTATACCTTGTTTCTGGTCGGGAAATGACACTGCATCACCTCACTGAGACAGTGAATCGCCTCAGTGCAGTGAGGGAGCACGAGGCCTCCGTGGCACCAGGGTCATAGGGAAGGCAGTGACAGGCCCTGGCACAAGCCCACAGGCTCTGCTGCCTCCTCTGCTGCCCCTGGGCTCCAGCTGCTTGGTCCCTGTCAGCTCAGATCCCACACAGCGGAGAAGCCGTGGGTCAGGCTGCAGGGAGAACCGCGAGAAGGCACGTCTGCTGCCCCAGTGGCTCTGAGTTGCCTCTGATGTCGGCGCCATGCTGCTCCTCGCCTCGCTGGCTGGACTAACCAAGAAACATAAAACCACCCTTTTTAAACCTGTCAAACTTGAGGCCCAGCTGAGCAGCGAGTTCATGGTTGTTTCTGCTCCTGTGCCTTGAGCTAGATTTATCCTCAGTGTTGAAAACTCGTGTGGCTTCCCCGGAGTGAAGGGTCACAGAATGGGGGCTGCTCTGTCCTCTGGGAGGCCGGATCCCTCCTTGCCTCGCTGCCCGTGTGTTACAGGTAGTTTTTCTCTTCATAGTAATAGCAGTGAGGTTATCGTGAGGTGTAATTATGGTATATTTAAGAATTAGATCAAACAGAGTTTAGCTTAAGTTGGTTTCCAGGAGTTAGTGTGATATTAAGGCAAAATTCAGACCCACGCAAGGTTCCTCCATAAACTGGTGCTATTTAAGTTCTCCTGAAACTGTTGGCATTCATTAAGTTGCTCTCTTTGTGTTTTTATTGTGACTCTAAGTAATGAGAATGTTCCTCAAAGAGCAGCGCTTTGCCTGCCTCATGTTTTGCGTCCAGTTGGCATGGAAGTAGGTGACAACAGAAAGTTAAGGAACCAGAGGTTTGGCCCTAAATTTTCTCCTTAAAGCAGACCAACAGGTTCCTTTACGTATTGAAGCAGGTTTTGTGCAGGGATGAAAACCTCACCCGAGGGCATTTCGCCCATAGTGTCTCTAACTCTCACTTTTTATTTTCTAGTATATTCACCTGGCTTCACTATTTGCATTTGTTGTGGGTTTTTTGTTTGTTTACATTCCTATTTATAAGCATTACAGTATTTTTTGTGTCTGCTGGAAAACAAAGTAATCTAAAAGGACTCCATGATCTCCTCTCATTTGCCCAGATGGTCCTGAGGGTACTACGTGGCAGTTAGTAATTGCAAGTGGGATTTAAAGTTATCTGCAGGTGCATAATTTTTATCTTCAGTAGCCCCCCTGGCACCCTCTCCAAGTTGTTAACAATTTATCTTTGCTAGTCTGTAATTGTGCCTTTGCTCTAGAGTCACAGGTATTTAGCTCGCTGTGGAACCAGATGCAAAAAAGAGTAATAAATAATGCGATTTATTTTTATTAGGTAGCATAAGTATGTTTTCATACTTGCGAGCTAAAAACTTAGTCATCTTCTTTAGACTTTTATTATGATACATTAATACATAGATTCAGCAAAATGCAAAACTTAAAAGACATGCTTAAGTGCTTTGCTGTATCTGAGTGTTAATATGTAATTTTTAGCTCCATATTCTGTATAACCAGGACCTCCTGGGTTTATGTTTTTGAATACTTATTTACTTTGCAGTAGGAGAAGAGCGTATCTGACAAGGTAGTCAGCACCTTCCTGTGACTCACATTTCAGACCACAACTGATACAAGTTGAATTTAAATCCCTTTTGGAAAGGTCTCCCTTTCAGTGGCTTCATTACAGATTTCTTGATAACTGTTATGAAGGACCACCTGATGGACTGTATCTTGGTCACATAATATCATCACATTACTGGACACCTGGGAATTGATTCTAGTCATTGAAAAATCCAGAACTTAAAATCTTGGAAACAGAGCACTCTTATGTATAAAAATGGAGTAAAGGACATAATACTACTGCATTATTTTTAAAACTCTTAAGTGTTTTGGATATAACTTTAACTGATATTATATAAATTGTACAGAAATAATCTCCTGGCATTTGCTTGGAATGACAGTCATCAGTTCCTACACGTTTATTTAAAAACTTCTGTAGAAACAAAAAAGTATTTGTTTCACATAAGTTTGTTTTGGATATTTTACCAGGGCAAAAAGTGAGTGTTGCTAATGTAGGCTGAAATAAAGTGTGAAATAAAGTCTTCACATCAGCTCTTGGTTCACAGAGGTAGTGCGCTGTGGAATTACTCTGCCAAAAATGTTGCATTGAGTTTAGTTAAGTATTAAGTGGAAGTCTCTTGGTAAATAGTCCCGTTAGAAACATAGTGTGACCTCTGCTGCTGGGATTCAGGTATGTGAGAGAACTGTGCTTAGGAGCTTTACCAGTCATGTGGTCAGAATGATTTTCAATCACTTTGGTCATTGCTCTGGATTAAAATTGAGGCTGCAGAGATTAATGGTCTGTTGTTACTAATCCACTAAACTGCTGTTCCTAGATCTTTTAAGTTGACTGAACCTATATATTGTTAAGTTACTGAAAGATATGGATTTGTAATGGTTTTAACTATCTTTCTTGATGTTTGGTGTTAACAGTATCCTATTATTTCTTGCTCTTTTGAGACAATGATCTAGGCTGTTCTTGAATGGAAGTGTACTTTTTTACTTATACTGTTCTGTAGCCCAGTAAAACTGTGTATCATTTTAAGGGTATTTGGATGAAGTAAGATTTGCTATGTTTAGATAGGAACTGGCATTAATAGAAGCTCAAATAAGAACAATAGAAATTAAATCTTGGTTTTACTTTGTGGTTACAAATGGTGGCCACTCTCCCTAACTGTCGAAATAGGAACTATCTCCCTTCAGTCTGTCTGCCATTAGCAGTGCTGCTTGTCTTCTTGAGCAGATTTCACTGACATTTGAAGTAAAATGGCTCTTCAATCTTCTGGGAAATTTTGTTTCCTAAACTAGCACAGTTTGTGGAGTATGAGGGCTCAAGGCTGTTCCCTGAGATCTAGCACAGTTAGACATAATTTCAGTACTTAATTTCTATGCAGGTGTGAGAAGTTTTCCCCAGGTGAAAAACAACATTAAAAAAAAAAAGGAAATAAATGAAGGAACAGTTCATCCATCTAGTGAAACACAAGGAAGCTTTGGGCACAACAGTGCAGTGCTTTGGGTTTCAGCAGGGATCATAGAATCATAGAACAATTCAGGTTGGAAAAGACCCTTGGGATCATCGAGTCCAACCATTGACCCTACACTACAAGTTCATCCCTAAACCATCTCACCCAACACCACATCTAAGCGACACTTGAACACGTCCAGGGATGGCGACTCAACCCCCTCCCTAGGCAGTCTGTTCCAGGGTCTGACCACTCTTTCTGTGAAGAATTTCTTCCTAATGTCCAGCCTAAACCTGCCCTGTTGCAACTTGCAACCATTCCCCCTGGTTCTGTCCCTGATTACCTGTGAGAAGAGACCAGCACCAACCTCTCTACAATGTCCTTTCAAGTAATTGTAAACAAGATACATGAAGGGAGTTTTAACAGGTCTCCATCAGTATGGTATGGGAGAGACCGGATTCAGGGGAGAGAGATGTGGAAGAAATCAGACTGTGATGGTGGCTAGGAGAGTTCTGGGGGCATTTAATCTGAATGGACAGCTTGACATTAGGCGAGGAGAGGGATGGAGCCCCTCGTGTGTGTTTGAGGCCCTGTTTACCACATCTGTTCTTAAGTTTGCAAATTGGAATTGCTTTGGTTTATAGGCTTTTGTCATTTTGTGAACTACTCTATTCTAAAAGTATAATGAAAACTAGAAAAGTCATAGGCAAGATCTATGTGACATACAGAAGAAGAAATTAGTTTTGATTGAATAAATAATGACAACAGTCTAGCTCTGAACAACTAGGTTTTGGTGTTTGTTTAAACTGCGGTGTGACTACTTCTTTGATTGGAAGCACGCTAGAATTGTCATTATGTCTGACTCTGAATGTGGTTTTGATTCCTATCATTATATGCTGAAAGCATCAGAAATTTTTGTGGGAAAGTCATAGCAAAGTGTACTTCTGCATTTTAACTACACTTGAATTAATCTGCTTGGGTAAGTGTACTAAGCTGTATATGTAATTTGTATAAATTAATAGCCCATTAAAATCATTGAAAAATACTGCATTTCTGATTTAAAGTGTCAGTATGTCATATATTATGATTATTAAATTACTACAAATGTATTCTATATGTTTATACTAACATACAGCAAGGTAATGTGGCTTTAGCTTTATAACTGACTTAAACTCTGTCAGGGAATTCTAGTGATTAAAATAAACCTTTTATTTCATGCAACCATCTCTGTTTCTTAACCCTGGTGACTTGGCTTATTCTTTTGCCTTCTGGTTATCTCAGTAATAGTATGTCTTGATTAAGGACTGCAAGGAGATTTTGCATCTGTTCTTGTCACAAAGCTATGTAGGATAAAGTAGGCCAAAGATAACTCATCATGCAAACTATGGACCTCCAGTTATTTCTTTCCCTCCAGATTTAATATTGTGTTCAAATAAAACTGAGACTACAGAAGTAGACACAAAGCATTTAAATGGATTTTTGGCAATTTCTCAAAGCTCTCTTGAGGAAGAAGAAAATATTAATGTATGACTGAAATGGATGAAAAAGATGAAGTTATTGTCCTGCTAACTATTAGGAAATACAGTCCTTATCCTACAGGAAATCAGAGTTCACTACCTAAGTCACATTTACGGAGGTGAAGAGATCAATGAGAATAGTTATTGTGAAACTGAAAGGAAAAAGTGACCTCATATTTATGGTAGAAATACCTGATACCAGCTAAACATGAGTCCTGTCCTTAGGTCGTGTTGTACAGAAAACTAATTTGTGAGAACTAGACACTAATTAAACTCTTAATAAAAGGGAGTTAATATTTGCTGTTTCATAGACAGGCTTTGAAGCTTCAACCACGTGTTGCAAGTGTTTAGGCCTTGAACTATAAGTCAACGATAGGATGGAAAACAGTACCCTGATCTTAAACTAGCACTTAGGCCAGCCACTGAGCAGTTCTTGCTACCTAACAAAGTTCATGTTGCAAACAAATGAAGCATTTGTTGAGCGGAGAGACACCAGGTAGTTTCTCTGTATCCCTGTAATGCATCTGTGCATCTCTTGAGTAGGCAGTCACACAGAGCTGAATTGCCCTGGCTTGTAGTTGGAAATGTATTGTGCTGTCAGACCTCGCTTTCTTTCTTTAGACACTTTAGGGACTAGGGGCTCGACTGTCCACTGTCTAGCATCTGAAGCAGTTATTTATAACCCCATTGAATATTCTCTTAGAATGCTCTCAGTTTCTCCCTGCTTGGCTTGAGCGTAAACTAATAAGCAGCTAGATCTTGTATTTATGTAAATCAGTGTAACTCACAAGATCTGTTCTAGGTTGTTAGAGGAAGGCGCTAGCCCAGACCACAGGTGCTGCAGGATCAGGTCCTGGGATGCATCAGTTTGGGGAATTTGGCTTTTGGTCAGAAGTAATATGCCCATTAGCTCTGTTAACCTGCATGTTTATTGCGTGGTTCTAACCTAGGTTTAAGACCGACCTAAATATTTTAACAGTTCCAAAATAAGCATGCAGTCTGCTTCTTTTGGGGGATTTGTTTTTACAGCAGTAATAAACAAGGAACCCTATTATAGATGGTCCCTTTTTTTTAAAGCTTCTGCCATCTCTTGCATGCTTGGTATTGCTGTTTTTTTTTTAGTTGCTCTTAAAGGCAATATTAACAGATGGCATGCATTGCTCATTAAATCTGCCTCTACACCTCTCCAAGGACTGCAAAGATGTTGGGAAACAGACTGGTTACTGCAGTAAGCACTTAGAAGCTTAGAACTTACTGTGCTATTCATAAGAAGTTTGCACTATCAGTGTGCTTTGAGTACTGTAGCAGTAGAGTTAAAATACATGAGTGAAATATTTTTAGTTTAGTCAAGGCCAGGTATGTGCTGCTTTCTCACAGACTGGGTAAAATGGCTATGTTTCTTTTGTACTTGCTGCGTTTATGCTTTAGTATTGTCATAGACAACAGCTCTTTCTTTTATGTAAATGTCTCAG
>NW_009730344.1:0-9864 GCF_000703405.1 Apaloderma vittatum
CTGCAGTGAGGAGGCTGAGAGCCTCCTTTCAGCTGCCCCTCAGCAGTCCCAGCACAGCACCTGCTTAGAAAAATCCTGTTAAATCGGCTTGTTCAAGGTTGCATTCAATCTGTTCACGAATACCTACCAGGATGGAGATTGCACAACCTCCCTGGGAAATATACTCCTTCCCTCATTATTTCTTTTAGCCTGTTCCTTAGTCGGAACTCCCCATGTTCTGTCTCCTGAGCATTTCCAGAGAGTTTTTTCCATCCACTTTGTCATCCTCTAACTGAATTCATTCATCTCCAATTTGGTCTTAAAGTAAGGACTGACGAGGTAGTCAAAGGTCTTGCTAAACTTCAGGTTTTGCCCTTCCCTTTTTTCCATAGTGACTCTAATGTCATGAGAAAGCCACAAGGTTGTCCCTGGTGTATATGAGAGCCTCAGCTCAAAAGCAGCTCCACACAGATGAGAATCAGGCCTGGCTGAGCTCTTGTCAGATAAAAGTCTATACTGAACATCCCTGTGGGACATCTGTGACTTTGGAGGATGCAGTCCCAGATCCAATAGAGATTGTGAGGATTTCCTCCCTGGGGCAGTTGCTGGGCACTCAGGCTGAGATTCCAGTGTGGAACATGAAGGTCCTTGCATACTCAATTCCAAAGCAGTTATTAGTTTTTTAAATTACCTGTGCAAGCCTCAGGGGCTGTCCTTCCACTCCCAATACAGTGATATAAGGCTCCATGAGCTGCACAAGGATATTTGGCCTTGTAATGGACATGGGAGAGGCTGTGCCCCACCACAGACACCTCCAGCTCTGCACTGGCGGCAGATCCATTCAGGGATGGCCAGTACACATTCAGGAGGATTCCTCAGCCTTTATCCTTATAGTCCCCATCGTATTGAACTCTCCAGGACTGGGAGAGCAGGCATATCCTGGCCTGGAATGTCAGGGAGAGGGGACTGCCAGCCATACTGAGGCAATCCATGTATTGTTACACAGAATTAAATGAATGATCCAAACTGGAGTGTAACTGTCTTTGCTGCTGTGTGAAGTTGGCAACAGCAGAGTAGAAGCTATGGAGGGTTTCAGGAGGCAGGAACTGCATTTCAGGGCCACTTCCCTGGATAGATCTCTAGCAGGATGGTGCCACCACTGTTCAGTTGGTTCCTTCACTGCAGTGTTCATGGTCACAGTAACAGAAAGTGTTCCTGCCATGATCAGCACATTTTCTTGTGAGGAGGGACGCACGAGGACACATACACAGAGTCTCATGCACACTGGCGTGGAATTCTGCACAAAACTGTGCTCCCACACTGATTCCTTCTTTTGACTCATTAAAGTTCTGCTGCTTTCAAATCTTGCCTCTATGTGGCCCTTCCCTCTGTGGACACTGCCCAAGCTGTCAAAGGAGAGTCTCTGGAGTGTGAGCATGTGAGGTCGCAAGGACAGTCTTCTCCATTCACAGAAGAATAGGAAACTGGCACGCTTTGCTTTGGCTCCTCTTTTGGGCACCGTGGAAACAAGCCCAGGGAAGGCATTTCCTCTCTTCAGCACTTGGACAGGGACCGGGTCCGGAACGATCATGGGAGGGAGTGAACAAAGTCCTTATGTTCCGCTTGGACTGCTGTGAAACCAGCTTAACAAGCAATGTGTTATGGCTCTGATGGTTACTGGGTCAGAAGAAACCCTCATCCATGGAAATCTGCCCCATTGCCATAAGAAAAAAAGTAACGAAAGTTAACCAAATCAGGTTGAGGGAGGGATGGAAGTATTGTCTCAAAATTACTTCCCCCAAACCAGCACAGTGTGATGGGGAATGGGCATTGAAGTCAGCTAATAAGGCTTCATCTGTGCCACTCCTTCCTCCTCATCCTCTTCCCCTGATCCTTCACAAATTTTACAACATGAATCCTTCCCGCGGGTGTAATTCTTCACGAACTGCTCCAGGATGCGTCCTATCCACGGGTTGCAGTCCTTCAGGCACGGACAGCTCCAACGCGGATCCTCCGCTAGGGCACGGCTACTGCTAGAAAACCTCCTGTGTGGGCTCCTCCCCAAGGGCCACAGCTTCTGCCAGGAGCCTGCTCCAGCTTGACTGCTCCACGGGCTTCCACTTCCTTCAGGGTACATCCACCAGCTGCGACATGAGGTCCTCCATGGGCTTCAGGGTGCATATCTGCTCCACTGTGGTCCTTCTTTTCGTTGCCAGAGGGCAAACTGTGTAACTATTGTCCTCTCCAGGGCTGCAGGGGACTGTCTGCTCCGGTGCCTGGACCACCTCCTCCCTGTCCTTCTCTGCCCTTGGCGTCTGAACATTCGTTTCTCTCACTTTTTCTCACTCTGCTCTCCTAGCTTTTGCACACCCAGTTTTACCCTTTCTTATATATGTTATCACAGAGGCAATAGCAACTTCTCTCATTGGCTCAGCTTTGGCCACTGATGGGTCTGTCCTGGAGCTGGCTGTTACAGGTTCAGTCCAACATGGGTACGACTTCTGCCATCTTCTCACAGAAGCCATCCCTGCAGCCCCTCCACTACCAAGCAGGAAAAAACAAACACATTGTCCTTCCTCTTGTGTTCTCATGTGCAAAATCCAAAATCTGATTTGCATAGGGGACCCATGGCTCCAAGAGAAACTTAGGCAGCTCGAGCTGACAGAGGAGGTTGCAAGCAGCCTCTATTTTCTCCAAGTAATTACAGCCCCTTCACCTGCCACCAAAATGTGGGGTTAAAAGGGCAGAACATCATCTGAACCTGGGGAAGAAGCAAAAAGAAGGCAAGAACATTGCAGGGTAGCAAAAAACCCATTTGTCTGGCTCCTCTGTAAATTCATGTTGCCTCTGCATTTCTCTGCCTTTTGAAGGGAGAGTGTTTACCTGCAAGTGAGTGTCCAGACAGGTTCACTGCTACAAACAACTTCTGATGTCCCAGCCTCAGTATTTGTAGCCTGAGGGGAGTCTGGCTTGTCCCACACACACCCCCTTCTGCTGCCACATGAGTGTGTCACTGTGGCACCACTCCCTTGGCAAGGGCAGGTGCTGGTCCTGCACCCTTGAAGGATTCACAAAGGCCAGATTGGAACACCTAATGCTGTAGGAATTCTTCTTCTGCTTGTCGGGCTTCACACACAGACTGGAGACATGGTGAGACTCAATGTCTGGAAAGGCCATGACAGCTTTGATTTTGCTCTGGTCTCTACCCTACAGTGGCTGAACCACTGCCAAACACTTGAGGCCACTGAAGCTGATGGGACTGGCTGGTGACTGATTTGTTGCCTTAGCTGTAGGAGCTGAAAAACTTGCCAGGAGTTGTCAAGAGGGGCTGAGAGCTGGTGTGGGGAGTCTTTGTTCTCAGTGGTGTTTGTATATGATGTACATACAATTTCTGTTGCAAAAGTGAAGTACCAATTTCTGTCACATTAAAAGAGGCAACAATTTCTATTGCGAAAAGAGGCAATAATTGTTGCAAAAACTCACATGGCTAAACTCCATGGATAAAGGGGCTAATCAGTTTGGCAGAAGCTAAACCCCCTTGTGTTCCAGCTTGTCTTCAGCTATCAGAGAAGCTGGAGGTGGCTGGGCTTAGTTTTTGAGTGACGTCCAATTCATCATCACTAATGCAACGTACCCATATGCCTTCAGTCTGACAGCGCCCCTGGAATTATGAGGACATCCTTCACGAGGGAATACACTCATATGGCCCAACTCTGTAGATCAGTGTCAACAGGGACTTACACGGCCAGATTGGAATCAAATACTCGAACAGCCAGACTTTGTGGATAAAGTGTCAACAGGGACTCATATGGCCAGATAGGAATCAAATATAATTTATTGAACAACAGATACACAAATTTGTTTTGATAGCTGGTGATAATGTCTGTCTGCAAAGCTCATGCAAAAGTTGCAGATATTACAGGCAGCTCTATAAAGATTTCCTAAGTATCCTGGGGCAGCACTTGGTGAGACCAAGTGTTCAGACCTTATCCAAAGGTGTCCCTATGGAGGTGAAGAGAGACTCAGCCCGTCAACTGATCTCAAGAGTTGGAGGTGGTCTGTGGTGGTATCTTCCCTGATGGTGGTGGAGCTTTCCCTAACATCCCCCTCTCTTGGGCAATTTTTATATTACTTGTTACCTTTCAGGTAGAGCTTGAGTGACTCTAGTCATGCATATCTTCATTATGACTGGTGTAAATTTTCCTCACTTTGCGATTAAAGGTATAGACTAGAAGAATTCAGTGCGCAAGCTCAGTGAGGGAGGCGGGTAGCTTTTGGGATGGAGATGTGTTTTGGTATTATAATGAGATTATAATGAGCATAGTTCACCCAAAGGACAGCATCTATCAAAAGATGACAGATTCTTGGCCCAGGATAGTAAATGTGCAGTCAATTGGCTCCTTGACATCTCCAGGTTCCTTTGTGTTCACAGAGCTTGACCACGGTATCTCCATAACGTTCCATTCTCTGTGGGATTTTCTCTTAGGGTCATAATCATTAAGCTACCTTAATGCTATCGACCCTTAGGATTATTTTGGAAACCTTTTGAGGGGAGAGCTTCTCATGCACCAGCTGCAAGCTGTCCTGAAAACTTTCTTGATGTTCTGATGTGTGAACAATGCTATGTAGGTAAGTAAGTAATTTTAGATAATTACTCCACATCAAATGCCACAAGAATGGTTAGTTTTTGAGGCCCAAGCACTCTGGCAATGTTTTAGCCAAAATGGTTGCCTTGTAGTTAGAACTAAAGTTTAGGCAAAACTGCCCTAATCCCACACATTCAAATGTATGTGTGCCTGTGATAATACACATGCAAACTTGGGTGTATGCAGGTGTTCTCTGTGTGTGTGTGTGTGTGTGTGTGTGTGTTTGTAGTCCCCATGTTGTTTCCACAACTGTGTATGTGTTTTAGCACGTGCCTGTGTCTTCATGCAGGAGGGCATAAATGTGTGTGACTGAGCACAGGTGCATGTAGATGTGTGTTTTTGTGTGTGTACATCTGTGTAGAAGAACATACGTGTATATCTGTATGCAGATGCATGTGTGCAGGAGCATGTGTATGTGTAAGCCTGTGTGTTTGAAAATCTGTGAGCACATGTTGGTATGGGGGGTGGCTGAGCATGTCGGTATGGACATGGGCTCCTTTGGAAATGTGTTTGTCCACACCTCTTTGTAAGTGCACGAGTATGAGTTGCTCTATGTGTCTGTGTAAGTTCTTGTGTGGTTGTGCCCATGTGTGTGAATTTGTGGTGCATTTAAGGGGAAATTCTGGACTGGTGCTGGTGCCCGTACAAGTAAGGAATCAGCTCATGATGCAATTTGGCAGACTTCTTTGTGAACTGCTTACGTCGGCAGGACACTGCCATTGACATTGATCATTTAATGATCTTTGTTTTTTCATTTTTTATATCTAAGCAAAAGGATGTTTTTTATTTGGCACAGAGGGTAAAATAAAAATACCCCAACAGCACACAGATTCATGTGTGCATACATGTGGGTGTGCATAGCTCAGTGTGTACGTTGGTGTTCATGTGTGTGCAGCCATGAGGGTATGTCAAAGGTCAACATACACTCCAGCCAGTGTCCCTTCCCTTCCCCACAGTGCCAGTCACCTCCTCACAGTAAGCAATGAAGTTGGTCAGGTGTGATTACCCATCAGTAAACCCATGTGAGCTGCTCCAAATCTCCTTCTTGCCTTTCGGGACTTCAGCAAAGGCTTCTGAGGGTATCTGCTCCACCTTCCGTCCAGGGACTGAGAAAAGCCTGTCCTGTCAGGTGTCAGGGAGGATGGATGTGATTGTGGTTATTCATAGTGGTTAAGAATAACAAATCATCATAAATGCAATGACTCATGCTTTTTTTCCTTGTACTTCACCAGGCAGCTTAACTTCCCACATATTGGTGATAAGAACACAGGAACCTTGTTTCATGTATCCTGGCAATATTTCAGACCATGTCTGCATAAACTGATGTCAGTGACAGAAAGAAAACATCACATCACAGGATCTTGGCCTACAGACCTCTGGGTGCACAGAAGAAGCAGTACTGCCAGGGCAGAGCTGAGGGCCCCTTTCTCAAACGCTGCCTCACACCACAGACACATCCCCTGCCTCCCCTGGGTTGTTGCACAGCCAAGGAAGCTCCCTGCACCAGCGTGTCTTCCACAGAACAGAGGTACAAGGCGCTGTCAGAGAGCTGGGCTTCCTGCAGCTGCAGGAGGCTGTATTTCCCCGTGGTGTTCAGAAACGTGGTGAAACGGCCCTGGACCCAGATGCTGCCTGATACGAGATGAGCTGGGGAGCTTGGCCTTTCTTCTGCTGGTACCAGAGTAAGCGTAGAGAGTACGAGGTCTGGTATGTGCAGATTGTTTGGAAGGCATTACCCTGCTTCACCGTGACTTGTGCTTCTTGCTGAGTGACAGTGACTTGCCCCATGGTACCTGGAAGAAAAAGAAGGTCAGCAGCTGTACAGGGAAAGGTTCTGGGAAGTAAACCAGGACTGGATGCAAAGCTTAGGTGAATGAAGCTTGACAGCCCATGGAGCTGTTACAAAAAGATTAATCCCCATCCTAGTCATCTCAGAGGGCTCCTTGAATATACGCAAAGCTCATGTTGGAAAGAGGTATCCATGGCTGAGTTGCCATCCAGGAAAGAACTGAAAGCCAGGGCTGACATGCAGCTGAAGGGGTGCACCTTTATTCATGTTAGTGGGAGCTAGAGCTTTAAAATGCCTGTGGTACCTCAGAGAGGATTTTCTTCTTTGAGGGATTAATGGGAACTGCAGAGACAGATGAGATCTGCTGTGGTGCAGCAGGTGGATCAGGAGAGAGATGTCGAGAGCAAAAAATGAAGGGGAGAGAAAAGCAAGAGAAAGGGTCTGAGGTATCAGTTCTTTCTCTTCCTTTCCTTCCCAAGAGTAAGAGCACCTTGAGAGACCAGTGCCAAACCACAAATGTGAGCCAATATTTCCCAGCGTGTTTTTTTTTTTCTATTGTTCAAGAGCATTTCCCCACATGGACCTGATAAGGCTGGTGAGGGTTTCCTGGGGAGGAACAACAGGGTTAAAAGGCAGAACTTACCCAGCAGTTGTCCCAGGAAAACAGGGAGGACTAGATGTCTGAGGTGCATGTTGAGACCAGGTTCTTTGTTAAGTGTGAGAGAGTCTGAAAACATCTCCCAGTCCTTAGTTAGCAGAGCTGCCAGTGCAGAAAAGAAACCATCTGTTCTTCCTGTGTTTGAAATACTCCTTATGGCTTTCACCCTTCCCCACCAGCGACGCCTGTGGCTCCTCTAGCCAATGGCATTCTCAACATTTCTACAGTGAGGGGCTGTGGGTGCCCTAGTCACGGGAAGGGGCTATTCCCAGTCAGCTCACAGTGGAGTCCTCACTTCCTCAGCTAGAGTCACCTGCTCCTCTGCACACCCACTGATAAGCTTTCTTCCCTGCTGAGGTTTCATATTTTCCCCTGGCATCCTTAACCTACTGGGCATGTTGCTGTTTCTTCTGGAAAGTAAAGTGTCCTCTATTTCATACACTTCTTCCCTGTCCTTCTTCAGCTTCCTGGAACAACATCTCTACTCCAAATCCCCAGAAATAGCAGATGAACCCCGCTGTGCTGCACCCCAGGGCCTCTGGCTCCGTGCACCTACTCGTGATGTAAAAGGAAATTTATGGAAATCTGGAGGGTCTCGATGCTGACACAGCCTTTCCCAGGTAAAGGAGCAGGCTGAAGCTTACCTTCCAATGGGATCCTGACATGGATCTGCCTTCTGAGGTTTCACAGCAGACACAAGACATGTATGGGAAGTTGAAGATTTATACATTTCGAACAAGAGAGGAAACTGATCCACAGTCCTCACCCAGCCACCATTGACCCTGATGCCAGGGCCACAGCCCTGACAATCTCTCTTTCCTTGATGCCTGTGTCTCCTCTCTCACCATTCCTCACCCCCTGACTGTCTCAGCTGCAATGACGCCACAAGCATGTCCTTGTCTTCATCTAGGAGTGAAGCACAGACTTTTCATATAAATGCCACTTTGCTAAAGAGTACAAAGTTGTTTCTTTCTAAGGAAAATCCCAAGAAATCTCCAAAGACAACAAAGCCAGTGAATCTCAGCACAGGCAGGATTTGCACCATATGCTGAATCCTGGCTTCAGGTCCAATCTTACTCAAACCAGCTTCCTAATGACCCATGAATCAGAGACTCAATAGCTCTGCTCTCCCTCCTTGTCTCCCTCAGCACTTGCTGAGAGATTCATAACACTGTGTGCTTTGTTTATCATCTTCCTTTTTGCTTCTTCCCTTTGAAAGGAAAATGGGTCGTAATCTGACAGCCTTAGAGAACCAGCCATTCTGATCTTCTACAGGCCTTTACAGGAGCCTCTGCTGAAGTTCCAGAATTATGCGAGTTTCTCAGAATGTTGAAAGGTTCCTGTTGCTGAAGATAATTGGGTCTCTTGAGTATGGACTCTGGTCAGAAATTCCATGTTGAACTCAGTCTCTGAAGTGTCTCCATGGAACACTTGCAGCAATGCTGTGATGTACCACCTTTTCAAGACAACTGCGAAGGTACAAACACAAAGGAGAAGAAAAAGGTAGGCCTAATGAGTGAGCAGGGAGGGAGCTCAAGAGTTTGAATAGAAGTGTCTGCCTGATGGGTCTTGCTCACACATTGAGGTTTTTGCAAACACCTATGTGAAGGGCTGGGAAGATATTTTCCTTCCTCAGGATTCATTGGTAGGAGGTAACACTGCAAGAGCAGTCATGTCTCCTGCCAGAAGCCCCCTTATCAACAGTGGTCATTGGTGGATGCTGAGGAGAGTAAGAGCTGTAGAAACAGTTGGGATACTTCTCCTGAATACTTGCTGCTGGGTCCTGCTCCATTTCAGAAGTTCAGGAATGTTCCTGAGGCTCCTGTGGAACCAGATCCTCGAGGCAAGGAAGGCCAACAGCATCCTGGGCTGGGATAGAAAAAGTGTCACCAGCAGGACAAGGGACCTAATCCTTCCTCTCTACTCAGTGCATGTGGGGCCACATCTGGAGTGCTGGATCCTGTTCTGGGCTCGTCAGTACAAGACAGATATCGGAGTAAGCCCAGAAAAATGGTACAAGAACTGAAATATCTTTTCTACAAGTATAAGCTGAGAGGGCTGGCAGTGTTTGTTCTTGGGAGGAGAAGGCTCAGGGGGGCTCATGGCAATGTGTGTAAATAGCTGATGGGTTGGAACGAAGAAGAGAGTCTTCTCAGGAGTGCCCACTGACAGGAGACGAGGCAGTGGACACCAGTTTAAACGTCCAACAAAACATGGTCCTGGGCAAACTGCTCTGCCTAAGCCAGCTGGAACTGGTTCCATCTCAGAAGGTGCCCTCCAACATAACCATTTTTACGATTTTTTGGAATGTGGTCAAATCTTCTCCTTCCTACAAAGGCCGGGGAGACAGCACCTCAGCCTCACCACAGCACCGATGTGTAGTGCCTGAGCAGGATGAGCTTAGAGCTACATGTGAGCGGTGGTGGAAGAGAGTCACTCCCCAGGGTACACCCTTCCCCTTCTTGTGCAGGGCTGCACTCTGAAGGCACAGATGTGGGCTCAGCTCGCAGAGATAGAGCGCGCTGTCCTGGAGCTCTGCATCCCGCACGCTCAGAAGAACCTGGGAGTGCTCTGCATACAGCACAGCGGAGAACCTCCCGAAATCACTGTGAGCTTTGAATGTGCTAACCCACAGCAGCATCTGAGGGGATTGGTTTGGGAGTTGCTGGTACCAGTAAATATTGGTATCAGGATAGATGGTGGAGAAATTGCAGCTGAGCGTTGTGTTGTGTCCTGCCTGGATGGTCCTTTCTGGAGGGAATTGGAGCACAGAGTTCTTCTGCGCATTACCT
>NW_009730345.1:0-1516 GCF_000703405.1 Apaloderma vittatum
GCGCTGTCTCGAGGCCTTGAGAGCTCGCCAGCCGCCTGCGCACATCCCGCTGGACCAGCTCCTCAACAGGTGCACATTAGTATAACCGCCGCGTTCAGCGCGAGCCCTTCATCTGTGCCGTGACTCCGATGCGTCACTACACGCTGTCTGGATGCAATTCCCCATCGCTGAGTTATAAACCAGGAGTAGCTTCAATTACACTGACAGTATAAAAGCAAAGTAAGGGAGAGGCTAAGCAGAACCTTTTAATTTGCTTAGCCCAAATGAATAACCCTGGCTGCACCGGTGCAAGTGATGTCAGAACTTGTTCCAAAAGGCAGGATACAATTTAAGAGTTACCTGGGGTGTCTGCCCCGACAAAGCCACTTGGATCCGTCTACAGGCTTTGGCCTTCGCTCCATAAACCTGGCAACAACAACAACAAAAAAACCTGCTCAATAATCTTCTTCTTAAACAAAAGGGATTTAAAATCTCTGGTTTACGTGCAAAAAAAAAAAAAAATTAATTCAGAATGGGTTTAATTGCGCCACGACCGCTGTGTATTTAAGGTACAGCTGCACAGGGTTGCAACTAGTGTCTTCTGCCGCATTTATCGGAAACATAAGTGAAGGCAAGTTAAAGGTCTTTTCACATTGCTGATTTATTCACTTCACACGATTTGATTTTTTAATAAAGGGAATTACGTATCTTAGCGTACTTCTGCTGGGATTGCTTCGTAGCTTGTAAATGCAATGCACGATGAAAAGTGATTACTAATAATAACCCGGTATTACTTGTAATCCTATGCTCTAAATCCTGACTGCCTGTTTCAATGGGATTTTGATTAAAACCAAATGTGCATCACATAGCACATACATAAAGAACTTTCAGCACTCAATTCCTGGTACCTCGGCCTGATCCAGGCAGTGAAAAATACTCTTCCGTGGAAGATGCAACAGTCTTTTAAAGGCATTGCCGTGTCAGGCTGCCGGCTTCACTCCACCTCACCCAACACGGATGTCGCCGGCTTGGACTGGGTTCGTACCTGAAAAACAGAGACGGAGGTTTTTTCATCCTTCCCTTCAGCAGGTCGACGTGCCAGCCCCAGCCCAGCGCGCTAGCCAGGAGGAGCTACAGAAGCAGGACACGGCCCAGGGAGGCGAGGAAGTTGCGTTTTGAGGCGGCGAGGTGCTTTGGCAGGTGATCCCGCGGCGCGCCGATGAGTAACGGCTTCTGGAGGATTACCTGAAAAACAGAGACGGAGGTTTTTTCATCCTTCCCTTCAGCAGGTCGACGTGCCAGCCCCAGCCCAGCGCGCTAGCCAGGAGGAGCTACAGAAGCAGGACACGGCCCAGGGAGGCGAGGAAGTTGCGTTTTGAGGCGGCGAGGTGCTTTGGCAGGTGATCCCGCGGCGCGCCGATGAGTAACGGCTTCTGGAGGATGCTCGCGGAGCCAGGGCGCCAGGTTTTTGCACACAGTCACAGAGCTGTTCACCTGAAGAAAAAGCGAATCGGAGCTCAGAGATACCGGCACAGAC
>NW_009730345.1:1549-11174 GCF_000703405.1 Apaloderma vittatum
CCCCCCGGGGTGGTTGGACACCCCTCACATCTGCTTTCCACCCCCCACACCCACCAGCAGTTCCCCGGGCGGATGATCCCAAATCCCCGATTCTTTCGACTGCAGCAAGAGTTAATCCCAAACCTGATTTTTTAGGGGCTTTGGGTAAGACCTTTACTCAGGGACTCCCCCACCTACGTGGGACTCCCACCACAACAGTCGCTGCCACAGAGGCACCCCCCCACCCTCCGCCCCTGCGCTCGCAAGAAGTATTTCCCTCCTCCCCCTGCTCCAGAGCCTGATGACACTAGCAAATATCCAAATAGTTTCTTGCAAAGGCTTGCCTTAACCAGAAAGAGGATCTCTCATTAAAGCATAAAATTAAACACTTCAGAACAAAGATATTGGCACATTAATATGGAGATTCTGCCTCTCCCCCTCCTCTTCATCAAAATGCATTAGCCCTTCATGTGCAATTTGCATTGGGAAGCGTAGGAGCCACATAGCATTAACAGCTGTGAAATTGGTGTCATTCTTAAAGGTTAAAATAAACCCAGCTATTCTCTAAAGCTGCCAAGCATTTCTTTGCAAGATCTATGGCCAGAGCCTTCATGAATCATGAATTTGCTTTTTTTTTTGTGTGCTGTGGAAGGATCCTTGGGAAGATCTTTTCCCTCTTTACAGGCAGGCAAGAGCATTCCCTGCTCAGCCTCTTGCAGGGTGACCTCAGCATTAGGTGTGAAACAAGGCAAGCAGGAATCAGCTAGCAATACACATTTCAATTTGCACAGCAGCTCTTTAAAAAAGAAAAAAAAAAAGACACAAAAAAAGGAGGGAATGACATGGCAGCCTCCTCACTCTACTCTTGAGAAAGTCTCTTCAAACTTTTCTAGCCAAAAGTTACTGAAATTTGTTTTGCAAGTGTGTCATTTTGTATTTTTTCTTTTTATTACTGCAACAAGTCACAGATCCTAAAGTCAGTATATCGGATATGCTGGTTACTGTACCGACAAGAACATTTAATACGAGAATCATTCTTCATCTCATGGAATTTGGGTTGATCGACACACAGGCCATGGGATGCTTCTTGCCCTAGTCCCTGCTCTGAAACACCCACCTGCAACACCTGCTTGTGACAGGAGAAACACGCACAGAGCATTTTTAGAAGAGAACCAGGGAAGTTTTCCGTATTTTTCACTTAGGTTCCACAGCAGTAATAGGGACATTCTTCTCCTTTCAGGGCTCCTGATAAAAATCACTCGCTCGGTGATGGTCTCTGAATAACAGATACTCCCCACACTTCACCCACTGCGAACTCAACCGCAATGATTGTGCTTCATCGCCCTTGGAAACTTTACGATTCAGTATTTATTACGCTAATTGGAGGGAAGGGAGGGACCATAGACCTCTTTCCTCTCCAAGCCTGCACAGCAAGTAACGGTGCGGCTTTCTCCATCCCTATGAAGTCCTACTCGCGATGCGAAGCCCCGACAGCGTCCAGAGCTGGGACTGAGCGTAGCGTTACTCCCAGTTCAGACGGGAGGTTAAAATCCAAGTGGAAACCAGCCTCGAACAGCTTGTTCCCAACCCTGCCCTGCCTGCCGCCCTCCGTGGCGCACGCTATCCTCCCCATCTGCTGCTTTGGATGTCAGACCCTGAACGTTGCTAAATAAGTAGGGCTGTGAAGAGTCGCGTGCATTGTCTGGCTGAAGTTCACTGCGGGTTGGCCTCCAAGGGAGACGATGATTAACTCAACAGCACGATTCGGGCAGGGAGGAAGGCTGAGGTTTGTAGAGAAGCAAGTCAGCATCTCCAGTCCTCTGCTTGTCGTCTCCTTCAGCTGGCTCAGCTCAAGCAGCGCATTTCGCCGCTACACCTCACACCTACTCCTGCGAACGAGCAGGAAAAAGCAGCAGGCAGCTCTGAATAATATATTGTGGTTTCCAAGTGGATTTCTTCTAATTTTTTCCCCCCTCTCTCTCTCTCCCTCCACTCTCTTTTTTGATCAAAACCGAACTTAAAATAGAAGAGGAAAAGGGCTCGCATAAATATCTGACAGCTGCTCCAAGCTTTCTCGCCAGCATGGTAACCAGCAGAACAGTGAAGAACCTGATTTTTTAGCTTTTTTGCAAAAAATTAGGAAAAGGGGCAGGAGAAGGTGTCATTAAAGCAGGTAGCCAAGTGAGGTGTAGGGACATATGTGAAAGAAAGAAACTGGAACCTAGAGAGTGGAGCAAATGGAAGAGGATAAAGGACACTAGGCGGGACAACAAAGCTAATTTGAAGCTGTCCCCTACCTCTAAGGAGGCTTTATGTAAAATTTCACCTCCCCCCATTTCCTAACCTGGCAGTAACATAGAACAGATCACAGTGTCCACATTTTTCAAAATAGGCTCCTGCCTTTTTCATACCGTTCACCAGAAGCGAGAGGAAAGCAGATTTCACAGAAGAGAGCATCAAGCACCCATCTCAGGCACGGGCAAAGAGGTGAGGTCTAGGGAGCTGGCGAAGGAAGAAGAGCGGAGATAATTAATGGTCGTCTCGCAGCAACAACCACAGCATCCACCACCTCGGTTTAGTTTGCTTTTCAGCGGCTCCTGCTGAACCAGCTAGGGGCAAAAAAAGACATCACCAAACGGGACAATCAATTTTCACGGAAGATAACAGCCCGGCCGGCAGCGTGTTATCTTCTGAGAGAACAATCCCTTTGTAGTCCTAAATTAAGATCTGTCTTCCAGATTGCAGTTGCATCAGATGGAAACTCAAACCAGAGCAGCCACAAATTGATTGTCTTCTCTAATTGTCACTGATCTGGTGTGCAGCCATGAGAATAAGCATGTAAGGCCTTACGTGAACTGGGAATTTGCCACAGTTCAACTGGAATAGTTGCCTGAGGATTTCATCTCCCAGCAAAGACGGGCACAGCAGCTTTGTCCATCGCGAACCCCTCAACACGAACAGCCTTTTTCTGGGAAACTCCATCATCTTCGCTCACGGTTTTGGTTTTAGCCAGAACAAAGGAGATCTTTTATCCCCACGTAACAGTTGGGAAACCAACACAGAGACTTTAAGGCTTGATTCACAAGCAGATGACCACTATCAAGAAAGTAATATCGAAACAGCTAGATCATAAAAGAAAAAATCAGGACTTCAGTCCTGCTCTGCCTGTACTAAGATAGACAGGATAATGCCCACAACCCTCCTTTCAAGATTAGCAGAATTTAGTCTTGCACGCTTTTCATCCAAGAATTCAAGACCGGGCTCTACATAAAACAAAAATCCACAAAGCAAAAAGAAACCCAATAAACAACTCATAGAAGAAAAAAAAAAATCCATGAAGAAAAAAAAAAATCCATAAAAGAAAAAAAAATCCGCAAAAGAAACCCCAAACCACTAGGTTAACTGCAAACCAAAGAAATTTATGAAGCCTGTCATGATTTTCAAATCCATCCTTAGTAATTTTTAGCCTGACTCAGCAAGGTGACATTTCTACAAAACCACACGGCGTGGTTTCTGACCGCTTTAATTCTCCCAGCTCCTTGTGCTGGAGCCCCCCGTCACCGCAGCTTAGTGAGAAGCTGTTAGAAAGGACAGTCAGAAAATCCAGCCCTAAGCCCACTCAAACCCTGAAGCATCCCATCGCCCTCGCTGGATCTCAGAGACCCTGGTGGGGGAAGAAGGGGGAAGGGAGACACCGAGTGCCCCAGTTGTGGGAAAAGCTTCAATCGCGATTAACAATCGCCCACAAGACGCAAATCTGTGGGAAACCAGGCTTTGTTAATCCCCGTGCTCAAGGAAATACTTATTCCTACCCCGAGGAAGGGGCCCGTTTCCTGGCAGCTGCCTTCCCAACGAGGGACCCCGTGGGTGTCTCCGGCCACCGCGGCTCAGGACCCCCGCACGCCCACGGTGGCATCCAGCCACTCGCTCAAGATCTAAATATTTAAGACCTGGCCGGACAAGCCGCACATGTATTTTGAAGCTTAATCTCTTGTGATATTTAAGACGCGGCTGGACAAAACCTGAGAAAACTGGAAACCAACCTGCACTGCTCAGAAACTGAAGGATTGGATCGATTTTACCGTCGTTTTTATCCTCGCTCTTCTACCTTCCAGCCAATTTGGTTGGAAATTCCCACTCTCCTCCTGTCCTTCCCCCCAGCAAGCGTGCTTTCTCAGTGGCAAGGCTTTGAAATCTCAGATGTTGCAGACTGCTATGGCCAGGGAACCATCAGCGGGGCTGCAGGACAATTTGGCTGGGGTCCAGCCCGCCCTGGATCAAGACAATCGCTCCGCAGTGCCTGCCCCAAGAGCTACGGGAGAGCTAATCCAAAGAGCTTACCAAAGCTTTGAAAAGCTTTTAGCAATCTTATACCAGGAAGCTCCCAATTTCTCAGCCGAGATCGTCGGGGAGAGCTTCTTACAGTGTACGATAGGTATTTGCAGGTGTTATTCCGAGGGATTTCAGAGCGATGCTGAAAGCCTCCTGCTTAGCCAAGAGGGTTCAGGAGAGAGAAAGGGGCCTGGAATAATAAGTGAAAATCGCTCAGATCTTTTCCAGAGATCGCAGGCATGGTCTCAATTGGAAATGCTCATCATGGCCTGCATTGAGGGTAGCAAAAATCTAAAGCTGAAAGATGAAGGCTACCTAATTAACAGCACTTAACAGCTGGCTAAGAGAGGTATGGGTGCAACAGTTCAAGAGCCTATGTCACAGAAACTGAATTTTTTTTTTTTCTCTGGGGCAGGTGTGCTTTTGGGGCTACTCCTGGAGCAACAGCGTCACACGAACAATAGCGGGAGGGAGGGAGGGAAATCAAGGCAGGAAGCTTTTGAGAATGCTCCAGTTCTAAAAATAGCCTGGAGTTTTGGTTATTTTAGTGTACAATGCCACCAGGCAGCCAGCTCACACAGCAAAATCTGCAAACTCATTCCCTTCGCACCAGCTCTGCGCTTCAGCGTGGCTTCCGGGAATAAAAGTGCAAATTTGGGCAAGGATGCAAAGCATGCGGAGTCGCTCGGCTACTCTGGCTAGGAGAAGCAGCAAAAGACCCTAATAGAGGCACAGAATCCCATCTAAATATATAGACAGAAACTGAGAATAGCCTGCGACAGTCCTGCTCCGAAAGCCCGCTCCGAGCTCTCGGAAAGCCTCCCTGACTTCAGCAGCCTTTGGGTCATGCCCTGTCCATACCGCGGGGCATGTTAAATTGGGTTTACAATAGCCCTTTTCCATCCGAGCTGCCCAACAGGCAGGCAACGCCTCCAGGAACCTATTGACTTCTGCAGAGGCTACAAGAATAAAATGACAATTTGGAGCCGAAATCGCCGCTGCGACTGTGATGGAGACCAGAGCTATTTAGGGATTAGATTAACAGAGACTTTCTGAAGCATCAGCTGTATGGCCGCCGCGAGTGAATCAGCAGGCTGTTAGCCTGGGGACCAACTGTTAATTGAAAAGGGGGAGGAGGGGGGAAGAAAGGCTGGAGTTTCATATCTAACGGTTAAATACATTTCAGTCGCCGGCCCAAACTGTTCAAAGGATTTGCCAGACTTGTGCCTGCCTTCCCATCCCCCCAGCAGGCTTTTAGCCTCAGCTTCCTCATTAAAGCGGCTGAATAGAGCTGCACTTGTTACACAGCTCTGCCTGCACAGGCAGCACCAGCCTCAGCATCCAGGCAACCCCGCTCCCTCCCCAAACCCATCCGCAGGGTCTTCACCTGCAACGGCAAAAGGCTTCTCCTCGTTAGGGCAGGGGCGACCGCTCGTTTTTGGGAGGGGGGGAGCTGCAACCCACCTGCAGTAAAACACATCCCAACGCCTACGGGAACCTCTAACCACGGGCACGGGCCGGGCATGGGTGTCCTCACCAGAATTAAATGATGTAACATCTACGGAGTGCCTCTCTTTAGGGTAAGGGAGGTGGTGACAGCTCACACAGAGGTGACAGCACACAACCAAAGGACCACCAGGTACCCTGCAGGTGACACACAGAGGGTAAGGAAGCAGCGTACTCTTTTCTGCAAGTTATTAAATAAGGCTGGGTTTTCAGCACAGTTACGGTTAGAAACCGGGAGCGCTACAACCGGCTGCGAATCTCCGGGCAAGAGATGCCTCGCATCAAGTTTTTCTTGCAATACATTATGTAGCTGCCCGAAGCCTCTCCGGGTTATATTAGAGCTGTAGACAGTTGTCTGACAAATTCCTGGTGAACAAAGAAGACAAAGTTGGAACTCAAGCTATGTGCGAGTCTATTTTTGTTTGTTAGTTGTGAGTTATTCCTTCGGTAAATGTCTCACATGGATTTTTTGGGTCAACACGCCTGCCACAAAATGCCCACGGACCCCTGCTCAGAAAAAGCAATTGTCACCTCCCAGGTTATGCTGGGCAGAGCCAGCCCTCCTTCTATACGAGAGGTTTAAAATGCATCTTTGAGAGACTTTATTTTCAACAGCCTATTATTTTAATTTTTTTTTTTTTAAATAAAAGAGGCCTAACTAGGAGTTACTGCATTGAACATGCTTCCAGGAAATTGGAAGCATACAACACTGCCAAGTTAATCTCTCCAAGCACAACCCATTCCCAATTAACTTATTATATAAATGCACACTGTGACAGACAGTGGCTACTTAAACGTACATAAGCTACACGATATGGTAAGCACACGCTACTGCTGAACGTGCAATAAAATTTGATTTTACCCTATTTACATTCCTGCGTCGATTCCGTTTGCCTCTTTATTTCTAAGCCCAACTGACACGCTAATCTTAGCCACACAGTGAAAATCTGTACAAACCCAAGAAATAAAAAGGACAGCATGTTTTCTCCCTCCAACACTCGAGTGTACTTCATTAATGACATCCCACAGACTTTTTTCAAGGGGAAGCCTACTGTCCTCACCCCGTTGAGTGGGAAACTGATGCGTGGCTGTCGTCAGGGTAAGATGAGGACTAGCCCTGACTGTTCCCCAGGAGATCAAAATCCTTCCGGAGAGACACAAACAGAACCCCAGAGCCCCATTGCCAGTCACTCCTAAACGGACATCACTGCATCCGTTTTTCTTCCAGAGGGAGAACAGCCCTTTGGCACCCCAACTTCTGGCCTCCTTCCCCCCTTCCAGCTGCCCAAATCATCACCGGTGACATTACGACGAAGCTGTTTTGCCTTCGCATCCTCAAGCGTGTCAGACACAACCCCTCCCACGCGCGCTTTTGTTCCAAGCCAGCCGATATCTGGAAGGGGAGGCAGCTCCTCAGCCTCCCACCCGGCACGTTTCTGCAATGTAAGGGCACGAAAGGAGCCAGGGGGGCAGCTCCGCTCTCAGCTCCGAGCTCTCCCGTGTCAGCCACGTCCCGCTGCTTCGGTTCAAAGCGTCTCTCCCGGGAGGACGGCCAGCAACAGCCCAACCTGAAACCACACACTCGATAGCCAGCGCCCTAATCAGCTACATCACAAACTTCACATGTCTTAGCTCGTTTTAAAAAAAGAAAGAAAACCATGTAAGAAAGCCAGTTGGGCTCCTTCCTCAGGGGCCCAGGTCAGCAGGTAGCTCAGTGCACGCTCAGCTTCATTATTACGTGGAAACCAACCAACTCTTAAAGGCCAGGCTTGCATGGAGGCTCCGGCTTTCTACCAACATTTGGGGTTCAGACAGCCCCTGTCCTTCACCAGGAGACACCCACGGAAGGACAGACCTCTACGTGCATGGCTGCAGGTATTCTCCCTCGTGGGGAGGGCAGATTTTGGCAGTCAGGCCACGGAGCAGGGCATGTGTGGGTCTTTTTCACCTACTCCATTCTTGAAATTTTCAAAATAAAAGAGAGAAGCCCTTTCTGGTTTTATCTAAGGGAAATGTGCCAACGGAGAGCAAAACACAGGTGGAAGACAATGAGCTCCCCAAGAAATGACTTCTGTTTTATGAGATAGCCAAGCGACGCAGACACACCACACGACATGCTGCCCTCTCGCCTTCAAAGAGAGCCAGGCTGGAGCCGAGCACCCCATTCCTCGGACACCGGCAGAGCAGCAACCCAAATACCATCTCCTTCAGGCAGAAGCGAGAGGGGCTTGGAGGAGCTGCGTGGCAATACGGGAGGTAGAAACACACCAGCTGTGAATTTGAATGGAGCTGCTTCGCAAGAGAGCAGAACGCTGCTGCTATATTTGGCGAGTCCCCGAGAGATTTTGCTGGGAAGGAGCATCTGTTTCATTTGATGCGGTGCCCATCACCCCCAAAAAGACAGCATCTTGCGACCAGCCATCACCAAGGGCGGTGCAGAAGGGGACAACCTGGCGCCAAGCTGAGGGAGATGACTGGGACCACCTCTCGGAGAAGAGGAGGCTCGCGTTTGTGTCACCATAAACCTCCTTTCACCTACTTGAGCTGGAGGAATCACCGCGAAACACCGCGACGTGCTCGGCCACACCGGTGCTACCTGCTAGGCGAGGCAGAGGACACTCAACTGTGCTTTAGTCTTTACCTGGACAAAGACGTGACCTAACAGCAGAACCTGTTTTTCCATTCGCTTCGTGTTGGGATGAACGTGTGAGCGGTATCATCCCCTGCTCTACTTATTTCATCTTGGGGCAGATCCAAGGTGCTAAGTGTCTTTAAATTACAGCAGAGAAGAAAGGAGCAGACAACCACCTACAGAAACCTGATAGTCGCTTCCTACAGTTGCAAACCTCCCAGCCAGGGCACGCCAGGAGAGCAGCACCGGCACCACACGCACACACAGCTCTCACTCGCCAGAGGTTTCTTTCCCAGCATCACATTCTTCGGTTTTTGTCTTTTCCAAAATCCACCTGAAACAGCAAGGCAGAATCAACGCAGGGGACTCAGTTCTTCTGGAGCATCCAAACGTAAGACTGCTTGCTTCCAAATTCTTTCTATGTACCCAGCACTTGCTAAGACTGTGGGGTCATTTATTGCAGCGCAGAACCACCTCGCGGCACAAAACCATTACCAAGAAAAGCCGATGCCTCAGCCCCAACACTTGGGAGCCCAGGAGGGAAACCTGGGGCTACCACCCAGTTCAGAGACACAAGGGAAGCAGCACGTGTAGAGAGGCTGTTCCTGAAAAACGCTGCAGGCTGAAGAACCCACAGGAACAGCCCTGAAGAACCCGGGGAAAACCCCTGAAGAACCCAGGGAAACGGCCCTGAAGAACCCAGGGAAACGGCCCTGAAGAACCCAGGGAAACGGCCCTGAAGAACCCAGGGAAACGGCCCTGAAGAACCCAGGGAAACGGCCCTGAAGAACCCAGGGAAACGGCCCTGAAGAACCCAGGGAAACGGCCCTGAAGAACCCAGGGAAACGGCCCTGAAGAACCCAGGGAAACGGCCCTGAAGAACCCAGGGAAACGGCCCTGAAGAACCCAGGGAAACGGCCCTGAAGAACCCAGGGAAACGGCCCTGAAGAACCCAGGGAAACGATAGATGGCAGCAATGCATGGAGCCACGGGCCCTTCTCCCAGCCCTCCTCCGGCCCCGGGCGCAGGTGAACGCCTCGACAAGCATCGGGGTGCAGAGCTGAACCCCAACACCCGCCTCCGGACCACCCGGCCTTCCCTCCACCGGGGCTGCTTCATTATTTGTGCCCTCAAACGCTTCCTCCCCTTGGCCACTTTTGTTCGGCGGTGGGGGCT